>NW_023494802.1:34096200-34308700 GCF_904425465.1 Colossoma macropomum | reverse complement strand
CACTAGAACTGAGTGAAACAAGACCGAGCACGACCACATGAGAGAGGGAACACATGTCCCCCTCAGGGCCGCATTCGGGATAAATAACACCCTGAAAAAAAAAGAAAAAAAAGTCATAAAGCTTTATTGCTACCACTGCCATCGGGTGTCGAGTGTCTGCCACAAATGTGAGTTATGGGAACATTTCGGCTTGACAATTACATCACTTTGTTCCAAATTGAGATTTGGGTCAGGACTCGCTACTCGTTGCAAGAGCTCGATTCATTTAATACGATGCATATAATTTCCCATAGCAGCCGTCTCCTTTGTTGCCTGACCAATCAATATATGCATCGTAGGCCAACAGTTTTGAAAGCAGACCCATGAAACAGCAACTTTAGAGGCTACCTCCACCCTCAGCTGCCTGAATGGCGTCCAGATGTTGTAACACACGCTAGCTAAGGGCTAAGCCACGACTAAGGAGAGCAGTGTGTGAACAAATGTGTATGTATATATGTGCTGCGTGTGTGTAACTCAGCAGGATGGCCTCTAGGATCTGAGGAGATTTCTGGCTCATCCTAAATCATAGAGCAAAATGTTTTGAACTTAGCTTTTTAGTCTTGCACTGGAGCAATAAGGCCAATGAGGCTAACAAGTAACAAAAGCTAATACCAGGATCATCCCTTTGTTCCCACGGCCATTTACCTGCTCATGGAAATTCAGCTTTATGATCCCAAAAACAAAACTCATGATCTCTCTCAACTTCTCATGGTCCTACATTGTCTGAATCAGAAAATAAAACTAACAAGCATACCTCTAATATGTTAACAAATGTACATATTCCGATATATGTTCAGTAAATAATATCTGAAATTGGGTTTTGGACATGCTGCCTCCAAACAGATTCCCATATTAAAACATTAAAACAACAAGAATTAGAAACTTTCAGTGAAAAAGAATGAGAATGTAATCAGTGATTAGTGTTTTTACTCATTATTTTATTTGAACAATATTAACAACACTGTGAAACATTAACAAAGTTGTCAGTCAGGCTAACTAAGGAATCTTTGAGCACATCAGTACTAAAAACTAAAACTAAAAACATTTCATTTGCTACGTTTCAAATGGTCTTTATGCAATAAATTATTCCATCTGTTATACATGACTTCAAGTGTAAGTTGGTTACTTTACTCTGCTAAGGGCAGTGCAGGTCGCTTAAACCAGACAAAGCAAGTCAGTACACTCTGACTTATAAAAAGAAAATTATTTTGATTTTACAAATTTGCTTAGCTAGCTAACTAGCTCACTCAGGCTAGCCTAGCGAGGCTTTAAGTGTCCCCAGGATATTCAACATGACTTTAGGGAGCCTTTCCTTTGTTTCCTCAATGTATGTACTGGGGCATAATTTATCATATGAAAAACCGAGGTAATGTACAGTCCTGGGAACGTAGCAACCTGGCTACATTTCCTCTATAGTCCACTAATTAGCATCCACATAACTGCTTACCATCACACATTTGCATTAAACTGCAGTTTCTGATGCTGACATGTTATCTAAGGGCAAATTTATTCCAAGTGGGGGAGACCAACGTCAGATGGCTATAGCAATCACACAGCTATGTCAGTGTACACTAGGTGAATAAAGTACACATGCAGTTAGGATTAACATTTTGTCATGATGACGAATACCTTAAATATCAATTTTCTCATACATATTAAGAATAGAAATCCAGTTTTATTGCCTATAATCTGACAATCATGGATGGTGGATACCAGTGTAAGGTAGTGAAGCTAGCTATTAGGCCACTCATCGTGGTAACACATTTTTCTGCTAGAAGTACTCGTTGCAGTGTTACACTGCTTACACTAAAAAAAGAACACAGGCTGAGCAGAGCTTGTATTCAAGTGTTCAAACTCAAAGCATAAACCAACCTCACCTCAGTTCTGATGGCTTCTCAACTGACGATGAGCAGAGGATAAGTGGGTTTGTGCAAACAGGAGGGACGAAGGAATAAACTTTGTCCTACAGAGGGGAAGATTCTTTGTGTCAGTATTTCACTGCTGTTGACTAACGTTACACTGACACTGAAGGCAATTCACGCTTAAAAGTCGGTGCTGTTCCCAGCCACTTTCAGTGAAACAGTTTTCAAGTCCCCCCTCAAGAAACGTTGGTATTTGGGAGTGCAAGTGCTCAGTGGGGAGTAGTTTGTTGTGGAAAATGACTACAGTGGCGCTACGGACTATGTGTGCACGGTATGTGTTTACTTTTTCGCTAATTACTTTCTTGTTAGCAAGCTGTTTCAACTCCAGCTAACAAGGCTAATCTAGTGTTTTGGTTATAGTTATTTTCACATGTCCAAACATATCCATGTTTATCGCTCTATAGACGTTAGTGATAGATGTTATCGTACTCTGACAGCTGTGAAGGAACTGTTCCATGAAGAATGTAACATTATATGTCCTTTCTCCAGCTTGGACTCTAGCGTTGTTGTGTCCTCACTTTGCCAGAGACATTTCTAGCCAAAATGTGTGTGTGCACATGCATATCCACTCCAACAGACAGTTTGTTTTAGCTTACAATAACAGTGAAATATCACTAGTGTGAGAAATGTTATGGAAAAGTCACTTTCAAAATATGGTAAAGTGGCAGGGACACGTTCACTTTTCCCCCTTGTTTGCAGCAGCGCTGTTATTTATAAAAATTGAAAAAATTCAAGATTTACAGTTTTTTTGCTATGTTTTGAAGTGCATGTGTGCTGTAAACCCTGTTGCTCCAGTTCCAAACTAAAAAAGCAAACTTAGCACATCAAACATCTTTTAGCTGACCTTACTTGTGGGGTAAAGGAAAAAACTGTGCACGTTTGACTATCGCTTTCAGCTGTTAGCAGGGGGTGCTGAGGGCTGCACTCCACAGCACAGCCGCCTGTTTTCAATAGTGAGCCACTGCCAAAGTGGGTGACTAATAGCGCAGGCAAAATCGAAAATAGAAATATCCAAACAGGCTTTTGGACATGTCCAACAGGCCGGCTGATGGATGTGGCATACCTCTGTTTGAATTTATGTGCTTTCCAAGCGCCCAGTCAGGAGACAGGAAAACAAGGTATATCCTTACACCAAGATCTAGCCGGAGCAATAACATCTCATTCTTTCTGAATGATGCATTTCAAAGCAATAATATGTTGTTGTATAGATAGTGTGGAATTATGAAATGGCCCATCATTTCAGCGTCAAGCAGTTTTCCAAAAAGTTCAATACAGTCTGTGTATGAGAACTGAGGATCTTGGCCACTGCACTCTAAAAAATAAAGGCTCTGAAATGGTTCTTGGCTTGGACGTATAGTTCAATAAAAAAAAAAAAACATTAATTGTTATAGAAAGCAGGGCTGTTTCTAACTATAAGCGGCATAAGCAGTTGCTTAGGACTGCTGAGCCACTAGGAGCCCCTCAAGTATTTTTATATGCAGTCATATGCAAAAGCTTGAATACCCCTGGTCAAATTACATATTTTCTTTAATTTTTTAAGTGAAAATAATTTAAAACATCCTCTGCAGGGAAAAAAAAGTAAGTGTGGCATTTCTATGCAAATTTTAGTGCACAATATCTAATTATTTTCTGATAATTGGGAAAAAAAATTAAACATATAAGACTAAATGTGCCATAACTTTTGCACAGCCACAATTAAGCAAATAGTTTAATTGTGCATAAAAGTGCAGAAGTGTTATTTGTAGACTTATTTATTTGACTTAGAAAATCAACAAAAAGTAATCTAACCAAGAGCGCCCAAACTTTTGCATATGACAGTGTATCATTTATGTCATTTTTCATGATGCTATCAGAAAAAAATGAACACAAGACTTTGCTTTCAAACAATTAAGAGCACTGGCAGGTTAATGAGTGAGGTACACATTCTAATTAAGAATACATTTACTTTATGTGTATTTATTTTATTTTTCATTACTTACTTCTTGTGTTTCCCTGCATGCAGATATGCTTTGCTTTATGTTAACCTTAGAAATGATTACAATGTAATGTTGATAAAAATTAACCAAGTTTTAATTCTTTCTGCATGCGAAATAATATGGTTGAGGTGTGTCGAGGGGCAAATTTTCAGAAAAGGTCCAGATTGAACCTAAAGTGGTTCTTCTATGGCATAACTCCAAAAACCCTTTCTTGGACCACCATGACTAACAACAATTTAAATGTGATAATTCACACATATTTTAATTGTTATAGGTACCAAGAAAATTCAAGCAACTGCCAAAAGGTTTGTTGTGTATGGAGCAGGATGCCTGTATGAGTTATAGGCAGGGGCATAGAAAAGCTGTGGCAGCGATGTTGTTTTTGGCTGCCTCAGCCTCCGAGCTGAAATGATTTTCTATTCGATGGGAATCCATAAACGGGCCCAGTGAGGGCGTGAGGCACCGTAAAGCATGTCACAGGCTGCACCCAGACAACGCGTGTGTGTATGTGTGCGTTCTGCTTAGCACTCAAGCCACTAAAACAGTGCCTCAACCATGTTATCTCATTCAGACCCAGTGTGTATGGGGGCTTCACTTCTAAACCTCCCTCTGTTCTCAAGTCATTCCCCACTGTAGGCTTTGATCAATTCCATCTCATCAGCTGCCGTTTATCTCAGCCACACTGTTTGCGCAGCTTCATCCACAGAGTGGTGTGTGGGGGCTTGATTAGGCCAAGCCACTGTAGCCATTGGTCAGTGAGTGCAGCCGTCCCTACTTCAGCTCTAAGAGCCCATATGGATGAAGAGTCTGAACACAGGACTGTGTATGAAATTTCAACACTAGTATTGATTTGACCCACAGCATCCAATGTAAATTTGTATACCCAAAATTGAACTGCAGTAGTTTTAGTTAAACAGTGCCTACAGTGCACACTGAGTTGTCATTTATAAATGGAACGGTTCTGGTTCCAGACTCTGATTGGCTGAAGCTGTTGTAGCATACTCAATATACATGTATCACACATTGAATTGTATATTCATGTGCCAAAAAACACTGTACTGTTTTTGGAATGATCTTTAATCTTGGTACCAATATCCACTAATAATAAATGATGTACTGAATAATGGTGTATTCTATCACTTTGCATCATATCTAACAACACCGTAAAGGCCCAGTCATACTAGCATGAACTTTTACACACAAATTTGCATCCTCGGTTCACTAGCACTACTCAGTGTTATAGTACACGAGTCCAGACTGGTGAATTAATTGTTTTGGTCTTGACATCATTCTGACTCGGATTTGTCTAGGTTTAATGGTAAAGTTGACTCGGAAATTGTTCTCGAGACCAGCCAAGTGCAATGCTATCTGAGGTAACTGGAAACTGATTATTTGATTTTTTGTCTACCATTACTGAATATCAACAAAACCTTCAAACAGAATAAAACAGTGCTTTCTGTACATGTTCAAATTAAAACTGTTTACTGCCAGTTGAGGACCTAAATGATCTTTCCACAGTGCCTAACTGGGTATTATCTGTATGTTAAAGTTCACTGGTTCTAATATTGTGTGGCTTAATTTCAGATGATTTTAGGTGGTGATTCTGAATAAAGTTTAGAGAAAAAGGGACAGAATAACCTCACCATCATTTGCTGTCAAAAGTTTCAATGCAAGGTTGCACTATTACTATACATTTTTTATAAATTTGTAATCTTTTAAACATTCATTAAATTAAAATATTCAAAATAATACAAAAAAATTACAAAATCTAATATTATACAATGGACCGCTTTCTTCTTTACTATTTATGGTAACTGCTAGTGCTATGTGCTGTTGCAAATATATAACTATTTGGTATTATTATGTTTGCTTTAGTGTTTTTACTGTTTATGATGAGTTAATTAGCTTGCTTTTAGTCTCACAGGCCCATGTAATGAGAAGGCACATCCAGGGACAACTTATATTTTTGGTGCTGGATTGCATCAAACTCTCCCGCTAACAAGTGTATGCCATCTCTAAACCCACCACCAAATTCCTCTAGTCCGTACTCTATTAATGCCCAGAGCACAATCATTAAGCAAAACAAACTAGCTAGTACATCGCTATAGCTTACAGAATTATTTTTCCCCCTGCTAACTTACAATCCACCCGTGAGCTAACAACAGGTATGTTACCTGTCAGACAGTGTTGACGATGGCACCATGAGCTCCATCTTCCTAAAGGGCTGGATTGATTTTCAAATTTCACGCTCAGTTTGTTCCCAAGTCTACATTCCCACCTATATTAAATAATATCCCTGGTTATTAAACAGAATCAATGTAACTCATGACCTTTTGTGGCTTATTGCTTTAGTGTGATGATTGTTAGTTCTCAACTTTTACATTTCTTAAAAGCAACAGAAGAAACTCACAGTCTTTCATAAGACAGCTAAGCAAGCCGCTTACAAATAACCTTGTAGCATTACATTCCTGAATGTGATTTTCTTTTATAACATTAAAATGGTCATTACTGGTGCTTATTCAGTAGGATTTTCACCGATCAATCTGTGGAACCTTTATATGGCCCTACAGAGATATCGACTGCGCTTTAGTCGGATCACTGTCCTGTGCAGTCTTTCAGTTGCTCTCAGGGTGGGTTTCATCCTGAGAAGAGCAGACGCTCACGCTCATCGCTGTGGACGTAAACACTCCGTGAGCTTGCGAATGACCGTAATTTATTGACCATTACTCACACACGCAGCCACCGGCCCGCACACACGCACACACATGCTCTATGCGTCTATCAATTACAGGCCTTCAGCCCACACGCCTTTGACAATTTTATGGCATGTTATGTACAGCGCATCAAGCCGTGGCGTTTCAGACTATTATGCTCATTCCTGTATAATTAATATAAATTACCTTTTTGCCTTTTTTATGGTGGTGCCACTGTAATTAGCAGATGAAAGCGAGTTGCTGAACGCCCGCAGGTGCCGCTGGAATATGCAGATGAAAAGCCAGAGGGAATGGCAGGTATGTTGGGGTGGAGAGATGGGGGACAGGATGAGGTATAATCTGACCTTCTCGCTGGGGCTACAGTCCACTCTTAGAAAAAGGTACTAAACTGTACAAGGGTTAGTTACACTGACACCATATATCCTGACTTGAGGCTTTAAATTTTATTTTGTTTCTTCTTAAAATGCACCTTTCCTCTGGAAAAATGAGTGGAGTGCACCTTTAACAGGGAATTCAACTGATCTCTGAAACTTTAATAACAGCAAAGAGTCACATATTGTAGTTCGATGTGAAATTATTAACTGTGGAGAAACTTGTCAAGTCAGATTTCTTTACAGCAGTGGTGACAGGAAACATAAGTTTGTGACATGTGCAACACAAATATAGCCATTTTATTTGCTACTCAAAATGACCAGCGAGACTACACATTTCTTTTGTCCTCTTTTATGTCAGAGAGGACACTTCATTACTAATTTACCAGTCAAAACAGCCATTACGTTATAAAATTATCAGGACAGATTTCATTTATATATAAGATAATCCACTTTCATGAGTAAGGAGAAGGTCAAAATAAGTGAAATAAGTGAAAAAAACTGAAATTTCCAAAACTGGAGTTCAAAAAATTTGTAAAAGACAGTCCACTCTTGCTTTAGCTCTGAAAAAAAATCTTTTCTTTCCATCCTTTCACTGTGAGAAGACAACTCAATGCTATGAGTCTGAAAGGATGTGTAGCTGTGAAGAAGACCTTACTGATAAAAGGAAACAGACAAAAAATAAGATCAAACAAAGATCTGCTGGTGTTTTCAGAACAATGGACTGACCACCCCAGAGTCCAGACTTCAACATCACTGAACGTGTTTGGGATTCCCTGGATTACGAGAAGCAAAAATGTAACCAAGACTGATGAAATAAATGAAGTTGGTTTCTGACTTTTGAACATTATTGTACCTTCTCAATGATTTGCTAATGATTAGTTCTCCTCAGAAATATATCCTGAAAAATGAATAACTTGCACTTAATGGCCATTTTGACTAGATACTAAATAAATATTTATGACAGCCCTATCAATACTAGAGCTGATGTGAATCAAATACACTGTAAGGCAGGGCCTTAAAGTGGGAGTCTGCCAGCTCACAGCTGTCCAGCAAAGAATCACCAGCTAATAATGGAGCCACTTCACTGAATTGAGGAAAGAATTAACAGCTGAAGGCTTTAAGATAAAGGCTGGCTGCATCTATGCTTCAGCAAAAGTCTCCACTTCAGCTCTTTAAAAACCACTACATGCCTCAGGAAAGCAGCAGCCAAGATAAAGGCAACTATCTGTACTTCTTTCATATGGACGCCAAGTCATTATTAAAGACTGAGCTGTGGAGGAATGAATATAAAAGTGGCACACTGAAAGGCGGCGGAGGAGTGCACTGTGGGTAAGAATGCACAGCAGTCCTGCCTGAACAAGCTCTAAACTAGGGGTTCCCAATCCTGGACCTGGTGACCTCACACTGTGTACATTTTGTGCTTTTCCTCACCAAGCACACCTGACCCAATCACAAACTAATCAGCACACTCAGCATGTACTGACTCACAACCACCGCTTTGAACTAAAGCAGCTTCTCAGTGAGCTCCCTGATACTGATACCAATTCCTGGATACTTTTTTGATGTCTTCTTTGAAATGCAGAAAGAAAGAAAAAAAGTTAAAAGTCACATTGCTTTAAAATATTATTATTAAAGTGTTTTAAAAACCTTTTTATCTCCATTTGTATTGTTTTTCTTTTTTCTTACAGAATTTTATATATATGTATACCACCTTGCTGTTAGAATATATATACACCCATGAGTCAAAACATTATGATCACCTGCCTAATATGCTGTTGGTCCTCCACCTGCCACCAAAACAGCTCCAACCAACCGTGGCATGGACTCTACAAAACCTCTGAAGGTGCTCTGTGGTATCTAGCACTAAGACGCTAGCAGTAGATCCTTGAGACTGACGTCCACGAGTGCCCAGGCTCAGGGATTCTTAACAGAACATTGTCCAGAGCAATTGCATTGAATCTTGACACCCAGCCCTCTGGTGCTATTCTGGGAAATCTGGGAAATGCTTTTATTGCATATCAGGAGACAAAAGAGTTGCAACAAATGCTGATCTGAGGGACCATGTGCCATTGTTTCATTCTTTGCATGAAGACGGTCGAGGCCAGGCCATTAATGGGGTCAAGCCCACCGCATGAGTACATCAGCGAGAGTGCGCTTATGTCACCTCTACTTCCCCCAGAATACATCATTCTAGCACATCCATAACGCACTGCCTGTCTTCCTTCTCATTTCTCTTGGGGCACAGGCTCATTTGCATGAAAACGGGAGGGAGGAGGGGGAAAAACATGTGGCTTTCAACCTTCCCTGTTCCATTTTTTTATGACAAGCACACTCAGAATATAAGCCCTAGAGCTTTCGAGACAGGGAACAAATAAGCTAACAGTGTTTTCCCCAAAATGCAAATGGGAGGAGTATTGAATTAAACTGTGTAGTTCTGAAACTGTGTTCTTTGGGTTCTTCTTCGTATGTAGGGGCAGTAAGCTCACGCATCCTTTTTAACAGTTCCTTGCAATTTTCAACTTGTTCTATGCAGGTTCACGAACTTCTGTCTCATCTGAGTTTACAACACTTTGGAAGTTTTTTTTATAAATTTGTGTAAATTTCCAAATTTCCAATACATGTTGTTTTATTCACACTATTCTCAGAATAAAACTACATATTTTTAGAAACTATCTTATTAGATAAATGGCAAGCAATTTCTTTAAATTATATTTGAAGAACATGTCAAGCATATTGTTTATTTTATATAATTGTTCTCGGCCTGTTTCTTAAAGGATGCCAGTAATTCTGGAATTGACTGTTTTCATATAATGAAAAATCCAAAACTCTTCGACTCAACAACACATGCTGCAGAAAGCAGTGGAGCAAAAAGTATATCTTTCTATGAAATATAGTAGAGTGAAAGTAAAAGTCTCAAAAAAGTAAAGTAATAAAGTAATGAAGTAGCCTACTTCTTTTACTGGTCACCACTGAATACATGCTGAGTGCCAGAAAAACATTTTTTTGTAAACCTCTTAATATCACTCTTAATATGATAATGAGGTACATATGCAGGGTTGTGCCTAATCAGAATGAAAACACGTTGCAAAGACTGACAATGTACCTCAACTTTAACACTGTGCTTTTGACTTTGTGCCAGAAGATGGCGCTCTAATCTTGCTGGTGAGTCCCTGTCTATTTTCCATGTTGAAGGCATCTGTTGATGAGAAAAGTGTGGGAAGTAATTGTCTTCATTTAGATTCAAATAAAATAATTCCAGCAACATGGAAATAACAGAAAAATAACAGCACCAGAAGGACAAACGCAAGTCAACCTGAAATGACTGTCCGAAATGAAAAAAGGAGGGCAAAGAGGAAACAGTCGGTTTTATTTCAATCATAACATGGATTTGGGAGGGGAGAGGGGAGACTCGACCACTGGAATGTACATGAATCACATTCTCTATTCGCACAGCGTTTTGCGTACAGCACGAATATCTCACACAAACACACATTCAAGGTCAACCGGAATGGAATAATCAGAAAGTCCCTGGTACTTTTCCTTAAAGGGCAAGTCCTCCCAAACAAAACACCCCAGTTTTTCTCTGTCTCTCTCTTTTCCTGTATTACAGAAAAAAGAACTGGCTCATGACAATGGGTCCTTGCTATATCCACTGTTGACATACATGCAGTATGGGCTTGACTTACTTTCCAGAACGAATAGAAAAAGAGAGAGAGTCCACTCAGCAAACTGTCATAAACAGAACAGCGTAATTGCCTTAGGGCTCCATGTGTTCAGTGCCTGTCTCGTCTTGAAGTAAGAGAAATGTTAGAAATTTTTTTTTCCAAGGGACTTTCAATTTCACAGTACAGAGAATACTCAAAAGTGTGAAAAGAAGATGCGTTAAGAGGCATGAGTGACAGGAGAGGTGGTGATACATGCGCTACAATGTTCTTCTTGAGGGCAGTAGCGTCTTATCGTAGTAAAGACCATTTGATCTGCTCTTTTGCAGACTGCAGCACCTGCATAGAGAGAGAGAGAAAGGGAGAGAGAGAGAGCACAGAAATCATGAAACAGCACTTTAAAGGGCCCATTTTCTAAATTTATTTACATTTTATTTCCAAACTCTCTTTATCCTTTAGAATTAATCAAGCTGTTTTTGTTACTGTGCCTTCAAGACTGATTCACAGTTGTACGGAATAAACAACCTGGTCAAATTACATTTTTAACATGCTGTATGGGTAACAAACTGATATATGGCATTTTTCTGCTGATTTTAGTTAATTTAAGACATTGGGAAGAAAAAACAAACGATAAAATGTGCCGTAACTTTTGCACAGGTTGTAATGTTAAACTCAGCAAATAAACAGTAATTGTGCATTAACATGTGCAGAAGTGTGTTCTCTGTAGAGGATCTGTTTACAAAAATTAACAAAGCATATAATTTGACCAGAGGCACCTGAATCTTGTGTGTCACGTCATCATGTGTGTATATATATATATATATATATATATATATATATGATTTCTGCTCTACTTTAAAACAACCATTCAACATGAATGGGCGGAGCTAAACTACTGTAAGCTAAAAAGGCAGATAAATGGCTGTAAATGTGTTGCTTTTGACAATGAATTGAAAACTGGATGTTTTAGCAACTTAGTTTCTATATCTGGACTCTGAGGACTGAGGAGTGAATACCATCTTAAAATTTGCACAATGTTTACGTACAACAA
The DNA here is from genome assembly GCF_904425465.1 of Colossoma macropomum. Lineage (NCBI taxonomy): Eukaryota > Metazoa > Chordata > Actinopteri > Characiformes > Serrasalmidae > Colossoma > Colossoma macropomum. The sequence continues at coordinate 34,296,962 of NW_023494802.1, read as the reverse complement.
CAAACTTTTTTATTCAAAGAAGTTTTCCGAGATATGGCATTTTGAACACTCCGGAGCAGGACCAATTTTTCAAATTTGGGAAAATCTCTTATTACACTGTAAAAAAAAAATAAAAAATGGCTCGTCAGTTCAACCTAGTAACAAGCGACTGTTTTATTCAACTCAAAAATTACATTGATTGAAAGAATTGTTCATTCAAAGCATATATTTAGGTTAAATAAAACTAGCTGATTTACTTGTTAGCACATTAAGTAATTTTTTAGGTTGAATTGATGAGCCCTTTTTAAAAGTGTACGATTTTTCTGACCAATATTGTAACTGCGATTTAAACTGGAATTATTTTCTACATCTTAAGGTCCATGTCTGTCATTTTTTTGGCTGGGAAGACTAGCACATCCCCTTTTTCTGGCTTCAGGCTTGAATGCTGAATGCTGAGTTGTCATGTATGCATTCATGTGTGTGATTAGTTGCTTCTGACTGATCTAACTTCTCTACAAGCAGTTCAAAAGCTCCATGTTATCAGGTTAAATTTTCCCACTTAAAGAGTAGCAGGCTATAATTAAAACTACAGTTCTTCAAATTCAAAAACTGTGCACTTCTAAACTGTGATATTGATACAAAAACAAAGATCTATTCAGCCCTCCTCCAGAGGTTTAAAACAGTTACATAAATGTAATATATTCAACCCCAAACACTTTCTGGATGCTGAATATATGAGAGACAGTAAAAGGAAATTATTACGCACTCACTTTTCAAATTTCCATAAGCCAAACGGTTAAAGCAGTTACATTTAATTAGTGTAAATCGCCAGAATCAGGCAGTTTATTTGATAAGTGTGCTGTGCCCTGGACTCTCATCAATAAACACAGGTACCTACAGATAGAGATCCCTCAAAAATAATTTTTCTGTGGGCGCAAGGCTAAAAGTGCTAATTGAATCTTAACACAGCGAAGCCATGTTGTGCCATTAACGCATTCGTTTTTATTTACAGCATCGTTACGCAGTCGTTCATCACGCCGGTGACGTCGAGCTTTCAAAGCTGAAAGAACCACCACACACCATCAACACCTCCCTTTCAGGTCACCTCTGACCGGAAACTATCAAGGTAAGCAGTTAAGCAGAGAGCGCTTACTAAACACAAACCCATTACAAACCAACACGCACTCTGAAATGCGGAAAGCGGAGACTGTCAAAAAGCATACCAAAAAAAAAAAAGTTTCTGCTTGAGTAATGCAGGCGCGGGGAAAATATCCAGGAATTAATTAATCATCTTAATTTGTGAAAAGGCGAGGTAAAGTATAACCATAAAGCAGGAGGACAAGGAGCGGCATTAATCAGCGGCACGGGAGGGATGCAGGCAGTCTGTCGCAGGCCTCTTAAATGAGCCCATCAATCAGGCTGCACTCGCGTCTCCCGCGGCCACAGGGAGCCGCCGCTGCCAGACAGCCGCCAATAATTAGCCATCATGCTTTACATGTGGCAGGCGCGAGGGGGGGGCGCTGAGGCTGACTCCCAGCGGCACCACCGAACACGTGCTGAACGGACCACCACAGACTGATTTTTACAAATGAGATGCGCAGAGACGCTCAGTGCCACCAGTAAACAACTGTTAGCGGGGTTAGACAACAGGATAGCAAGAGAGAGAAGGGTTAATCAGTGGCATTACTAGGATTGTATGGGCCACAGTGCAGAGTTCCTATGCAAAATGACCTTCATTGGGGAAGAAAAAAAAAAAAAAGATAAAGCAAGTCAATATCAGGCATTTTTCATGTACCCACGCTTTTGAAAGTTTGAATTCTGAAATACCTTCTGATGTGTAGCTTACAGTATTTCAATCTACACTGAATAAGTTCACATAAAATAACAGTGATTATTACTTTGACAAGAGATTCCAAACTTTTGAATGCTAGTCTATCTGCCACTGCTGATACATACACAGTTATAAAATGTGCAAATCGGGTCACAGATGCAGTAAAATGAATATAATGCAGAATTTTAGCACAGCAGCCCAGCCATTACATACCACTAAGCCCAGAGTACAATAAATAATCAAAAATCAAAAAATATGTCAAATTTAATCATCTGTCTGACGCCGATCATTTTTAAAAAACAATCGTCTGTCGATACCAATATGATTCTGATATCACGGTGTATCACTAGTAGTTAACTTGTTATTTTACTACATATTATAGAACCCAGAACAACTGCTTTGCCTGCACTGCCAGTAGTTAGGCCACTTGAGTCATTCCATTTGAAATCACAGAAGGCCTCCTGAAGGTCTGACCTCAGCTGATACACCGCACAGCGATTTTCAGCCAACAGTATAACGTTAAATTTGCATCTTGGTATTTTCTGCTTTCGTTTACACTTTAAAATAGAAAATAATCCTCAAAATTCATTGCATCCAGCCTCATTAAAGCTCTCATTTCTAACCACCTTCACTCAGCCTGCAACTGTATTCATTTGATGTCTGTTCTTTTACTTTGTTCTATTTTACACCAAAATGGTTTGTCAATTAAACCTAGAAAATTTTCATGTGGTAACAAGTAAATTACTAATATTATTCAATCTAAATAAATATTTTGAATTAACAATTCGTTCAGTGTAATCAGTGTAATTTAATTTTACTGAATAATTTTATTTGTAAATGCTTTTATTGTCCATTAACTTAGTTTTTATTTACTTTTTATTTGTTTAATATTTTTTTTTTGCTGTTTTATCTCTATGTCTTGTATGAGCTTTTATTTATCTTCACTGTTCATTTACACTGTAAAAAATGGCTTGTTAGTCCAACCTAAAAAATTAATCACTTCACAATTGAACTAGTTTTATTCAACTCAAAAATTACCCTGATTGAAAGAATCGTTCATTCAAAATATTTATTTAGGTTGAATAACCCTAGTTAATTTACTTGTTACCATATGAAGTAATTTTTTTAGGTTGACTGACAAGCCATTTTTTACAATTTAGTCTTGTTAGTCTTGATTTGTAATGGATTAAATTTAATTTGAACTTTTTTAATCTGTGTTTAACTTGTTTGGCTAGATTGACCGAGTTGAAATAAAGGTTGAGTGATTAGTTAATAAATAATGACAGTGAATACTGACTTACCAAAGTATTTACTTTTTTTCACAGCACTCATTTTAAGGCAAACATTTAAGCCACTCCTACTTTTACAGCCTCAGTACACAAAATAAGTATACATACTCCACAGTGAACACACTTTTGCATTTTTTACTGCACAATTACTGTTTATTGGCTGAGTTTAACAGTGTATACTTTATCCCCCCCAACGTGGCCTGTGCAAAAGTTATGACACATACGTTTTATGTTTTATTTTCTCCCAACGTCATAAACTCAGGAAATAAATAGAAACTGTGCATTAAAATCTGTAGGAAAATGCCATAATAAGTTGACTTGTTTTCACTTAGAAAATTAACAAAACATGTAATTTTCCTATGTTCAGACTTTTGCATACAACTATGTCTCCGAAACTAATGAAGAAATAAACAAAAAATTTGCACACCAGCCACACTGACATTGTTTCCTGCGACTCTGACATGGTCAGGTGAAAACTTTTTTCTTTAATCTTTTTTCTTTAATAATTTGGATTTACCCAGAAGAAAGAGAAAGACAGAGAGAGAGAGAGAGATACACTGCATAGAGGCTAGAGAGTCTTCTCTCACCTGAGTGACGGTCTGTTCTGTCAGAGGCACGTCGTCGCCCTGTAGGAGGTGAAAGGAGATGAGTGATGGAATTCATCAGCTTCTAATAGGGCTTCTTATTCATTTTTCGTTTTGATCATGCTGGCTATCTACTGAATACTTAAAATCAAATCTAACAGTCACCAGCTGTACTACTTCATACTTCTATTTCCCCACCAGTCACGAGCATCAGAGCACAAACACAAATATACATATAAAAACCAAATCCAGAGCAAAGTGTGTAAGGGAACATTATGGAATGTTTAAGACAGAAAGAAATATGATAGTTACCCTCAGAGCCACTCTGTGGACCACCTGCTGCGGGTCACTCTCCAGGATGACACTGCCAGAAAAATTAAGTAAAGACAAGAAACATAATTTACGTAAAACTGCAGTTCTTCAAGAATCTTTTGAATAAATTCATTATTTTGCAATGTTGTCCCAGTGCTATTGATAACACAGCTTCTCTTTAACTTTGGACAGACAGTCACTCTTCTGGGAAATGCTCAGTGCATACTAGGATATAGAAAGATGTTGACAAAAAAGGATGTATGTATGTATGTATGTATGATAAAGTTGGATGTTGGAATGGAGATGCAATAAATTTTGATTATAGCAGCTTATAAGAGACAAACTGCTGACATACAAACTGAAATTATTTCACCGTTCACAGTTCAAACATGAGTGTTCAAATGTTTTATTGAGTTTTTAATGTTAATTCAGTACCTTGGCAGTAAGTTTAACATTACTACTTACCCCTCCAAATATCTTTATTCTTTTAATGCTGGTAACATTTTCTGAAGGACATTTAGACTATCAAACTAACCTATCTGCAGGTTTAATACGAGGCCAAAGTCGAGTTTCTATACTCGAGTTTCTATAGGTTCTTGTTCAAATTTTCCAGTTCCGCCTTAAAATGGTGCAGCAGATGAATCATACGATTTTAAGTGTTGCCTCCTTTTGCAACAATCAACCATGGTTTTAATGATAATTAAAATCTGAAACAGTAATACTTACCAAATATTTTTTTTACTGCGAGACTGTTAACCATGTCATCACTACCTAGACTAGTGTCACCTATTGGATGTGCAGCAACTGTTTTTGCACTTTAAAAATTAAAGTAACTGCAACTAACTAGCCGTCAAAGTTAACACATTAATGACATGTTAATGTGAAATTATTAACAAGCTAATTTCTTTTAGGCTGTTAACAAATTTTCATAGTTTGACCTGTCAAACCATCCATAGTAGTGCAGACTGAATGTTGCAAGAGTCTGTGACTGTAACCCTCTCGTTCAAATGCAGCATTAAAATGGCTTTTAAATTGATCCCTTTAGCACTTTTCGGCAGACTACGCTGGACAGTGCTTGGGGAAGACCTATGAATTAATCAATGAGCAGCAAACTAACAAAAACAACAGCAAAGTGGAAAACTATCGTAGTTTCCCCTCGAGAGCCTCCACTGTGACAAGCACACACAAGACATACAAACATACAAAGCGTGAGAATAAGAGGCTACAATCATGCAGGAGCTGGAACCATTGACTGTATATATAGCTACGTATATAAAGCTTTTGTTTAATGTAAGAGGCACTTTAGGGGAAATCCGTCACATCACTAAATGCATACTAAATGTGTAAATTTTAAATGCTAAAAAAGGGTGACATTCATAAAATATTACAGACAATTTCTGTTTCCATTGTTTTTGCTGACAAACTTTTTGAAGAATAACAACATTTTCCACAAAAAAATCCTTTTGATGGAAACTAATGATAATATTGGTTGGAACACATAACCACCATAAAGCAGGAGACAGGTTACTGGTTGAAATATGAACGGGAATCCGTATTCAAAGAGAGAGGAGCCTGGTCTTGTATGAGTGGAAATAACTGCCCCGTGGTGTTGCCAAGATGGCCACTGAATGAACAGACTTTCCTATACTGATTTTGTATTTCAAAGTGTCCACCACAGCATGTATCCTGAATATTGCAGTAGACTTATTATTGTTATTACTGAATATTAGCACGTCTATATTATTTTCATCTTTTGACAGCCCTACAACTAACATTTCAGACCTTGGCCTAGCAGCACACATTTTTACAGCCCAGTAGCCCTAACCTATTGTTGAGTTATGTTAAAATGATTGACTTAAATGCAAAGAGACCCCCTGAAAACCTGAAAACCACTTGTAGACTCTGAGCATGAATATTTTTTCTTTAAAGTGAAGTCAGTCAAATACATACCCTCCATCTACAATCTCATCGACAGCTAAGAAAAGGCCCTCCATATTCTCAAGTAAGGCTCTCTTTTCCACATTTTTCCTAAAAGAAAAGAAATATTATTACTACTGATGGCAAACTGACATGGGTACTGTCACAGAGTATGTGAAAGATCAGGTCAGAGAATTCTTTCTTACCTCAGCATTTGACTCAAGGAGTCAAACAGACAATTCAACACTGACATAAGCATCAGCTGCGGGAAAATGAATTAAACAGATAAGTTCATATGACTCATGCATAGAAAGTTAATGAGTTATAGTTTGTAGAATCTTGTTTCTATAAATACCTCATTTTCATGTGAACTGCCAATTACATAGAAATACAGATCTATGTTGCTCTTGTACACAACTGTAAGGCCTTCCAGCAAAGCAATTTCACCTTTAAAAACAAAAAATAATGATATTTTAGGACTGCATGTAAAAGGCAAGTCATACATCAACATTCATACATACATAAATACACACACACATACGAAATAATTGCCTTACTGTCTGTTCTATGTGTCTTGTTGAAGATGTTCTTCTCAAAGGCCTTTTGCTCTTTAACTGTAGGGTAAGTGTCATCATAATACTGAAACAGATATGAATCAGACAGACATTACAACACAATCTACAAATATAAACTTGTTTTTTAGAACTTGGTGAGATGTATGTAGTAACTGGGACAAACAACCATCATGACCCTCTTACATTACACTGGTAACTACTGGAGTCTGACCAATTTCACAGTATCAACATTAAATGTCTCAAGAAGTACACATTACCAACGAAATGTTTTTTTTCTAATAGAAATGTGTTGCTAGTGAAGTGTTTTGTGCTCTTTAGGCCTTACCAATTAATAAGAGAGTAATAGCAGTAGAAGTTCACAAACATTACCCAAAAGCAGTTTCATGTGAAGTTCTGCTACAAAGACTGGTTTGAGGACACTGAAGAGCCGGGCCACTTCAGTATTTTTAATACTCTACCCCACCGAAACCAACCTGTGAAAGTCTTTATAACTACTCGATTCCTAGAATCAGAAGCTTTTACTTAGATATCACATAAGGCTAGAAAGTGCAGGGGGTAGAGCTTTAATTGGGCCTAAAATTTTGGTTCAACCCAAATACAGTCTGTCTAAACTCGATCTACAGCACCAAGTTTTGAACCTGAACCAGACTGGAACCCAACAAAGACCTGTATGAACTCAACCACCAATGGAGGCTGAGTAAAACTCCACAATACTAATGATGGTGCCTGTTAACTTTTTGTTTTATTTATTTTCTGGCAAAGGCAGTTGTCATCAGATAACTGATAAACAAAATGTGAAAAATGAACTGCCTATCAGCTGTCCAAAGTTTAAACTCCCCATAACAACAAACTTATTGAGCAATAAATCCCTTCTTACATCCCAAAACATTTTATTTTGTACGTTGTTTCTATACTGGCCTAGTGCACCTTGGTGGACTTCCTTGCCAAAAACATAAATTACTCTGTCATGCTTGAAAACTGCCTGAAACTTTATAATGTAACAAAAGAATGGAGAAAAAATAAAATGGTTAAAAAAAAATAATAAAAAAAAACAGGGCAGAAATTTGAGAAATTCTGATTTCAAGCTCTGTCAGGTGACCTCCTGGGAGTGGAGCCTGACAGAACTGGAATAGAATACGTTGGCAGGTTATGTGTCTCACCTTGGCATAGAGTCGTTCTCCATCATTGTCCATAATTAAGACTGCTTTCACAGTGTACAGCGAGGGCTCCTAGAACAGCACACAAGCAGAGAAGTTAATCAGTAAGCACATTTATGGTTTAATCTACTCTTGCATAGATCAGCATATCAGAAGGCAAAGGTTGGACCAATGATTAGGCAGCGTCTGATTCTCTCAAGCTTTGAGGACTAGGATACGTCCCGACCAAAATAATGCTGAAACTAAAACATATAATTATATTTGAAAATAAACGTATCAATACATTAATAAAGCTGAAGATATATCAATGTACTGATAAGGGATAAAACTTGTCATTTAACAGATCTTATAGATATTATAACAAATATTATGTCTGGCCAATATTACAGTATGTCACGATAAGCTTTTCTGAGCATACTGTGGAAATTCCGACTGCATGTCTGATTACAAAATGTGCATAAATATTCCTGTTTAACTGGATGAAGTATAGCTGAGTATGTGAAATGTTAAATACAAATAACTGGGTCGGATTTTGAAAGTATTTTTAGATGGACACTACTTTGTCTGAAAAAAAAAAAAAACATTGTGACATATCGAGTATCGCGACAATTTCTTTAAGTATCATGATATGACATTTTTGCCATATTGCCCAGCTCTGATAAATATGTTCTGAACCAGACCATGACACAAATGTTGCTGTCTTCATGTGTCAGGGGCATAAGGCTGTAATATCGTCTATGTTTACAGTAATGTGACTATGCTTGTATTTACTTTAATGTAGTTTAACCTACAGTAACGTTACATCACAGTCCGGTATGATTTCTATAGGTTAACTTAGCTAGCTAACCTAGCTTTCACCCACCCATATGTTTAAAAGGAAAACTTCTCAGCAGACGAGGACTGAGTTTGTATCTACTGAGCCTGGTTGCCCCAAAACAGCTGTCTGATAAAGCTCTAAAGTATAAAACTAAGAACTTCTGTACTGCAAACGTGCCGTTATCGGAGTCAGGCTTCGTTAGTTTTCAGCTGTTTTCTAGCCTCTCAGTGAGCTTCGCTGCTAACGCTAGAAAAGGCTAGCGCACTTTGAGCTCCAATAACAGGGCACTGTATCCTTACAGCTGCCGTCTTATGGAGTTTCAGACCAAACACAGGCCACATTAGCTGACTGCCAATACGACACATTTATAAACGTTTACCAATATTAGCGTGTCCATCTTCAGGGCAGTTAGCGCAGCTGCTAGCCGATGATGTTTCACAGAGCTGTATCCACTTCCTCCTGTGAGGGGGTGAGAGGGCGACCTGGGAGCGGAAGCTGCTTCTAGCACGTCGTCAAAACACAAGTCACCATAATAACGCTTTAAATATTTTTTTTTAGAATATTCTCAGACAGTAATTACCTAACTTATCTAATCTACACTACCCTCTCCTAGTCGTACCTAAAAGGTCCAATTAAATCAGGGTTTGAACTATGGCAGAAGTCTTGGGTGGTCACCTGGTGGAGGGTCTGACAACAAATTTGGCATACATTTAAGTACTTCTCACACAATCCAAACATTGGTAATGAATCCCATTGTCTCCAGGTAGAGGGAAAAATCACTGTGGTTTTTTTATGTTCTCTGTCTCTGGAAGCAGTATGCCCCCAAAAAATCATAAAGCAGAAATAGAAATATTGAGTTATTTTATTTTATTATTTTATATATATACACACACACACATACACATACATCTACATTTTATTCACACCAGCAGAAAAGGCACATGAAAATATGGGGGATAGCAGGCAGATAATTTTGGTTTCATTTTGTGGTAGACACACTAACAACACACACATACATTTCAAACCAATAACAAACAACATAAATAGCAACAAAGCAAAAGCAACTCTCTTTTCTAATGGAGGGGCGGCGTGCATGCCACAGCTTTATATACCATGCCCCCTGAGCTCCTCTTGAAATGTGGGGCATGTGGTGGAAGCCACATAGCACCATCCCTCCCTTCCCCAAGGTCAGCCGTCCCGGCGACCTACACAGTCCAAACAGAGTCCCGGCCAGCACAATTGCTGCAAAGTGCCTGCTTCCCACTCTTTGCCGCCTTCCGAAAGCCGCTGCAACCAGCTTAAATTGTCCCGTCTCCAAGCCCAGCATTTCCTTCCTGAGGCCGAGTAGGACACCAGCCGCCACTAGGAAATCTAAGCCAAGTATGGCATCTCATATGAGAACTTGTGTACTCGGCTCAGGCCTCTCAGGAAAACTGACAGCTGCCCCCCCCTCCAAGGTGGACCTGGCTGCCAGTGACTGACCTGAGCTGGACATTGGTCACCTCTCAGCTGTCTGATGTGCCCCTCTTAGTGTGTGGGAGCATACCTGGTCATAGGAGAGATCTAATGCTGAACACGGTAAAAACTTAGAAGACAGTTACTTGATATTATGGTAATAATTTTGTCTGAAAATTCTAATTTTCTTCAAATAAAGAGCACAGGACCCCCAGTTCAATTTTGCTTTTCAGTTTTAGTTATGTTTTCAGTGATACATTTGATAAATAATTAGGATTAGGTCCATTATAATGCCTGGAAAATCACAGTATCCAGTTTTTGAATTCTGTTTTATGTGCTTTCATGGCTTCCTGGCTTTTCACAGTTAACTAAAATGTACGTCAATGTTGAGGTGTTTCAGATTGTGTGAAAGAAGAGTTTAAAATCCTATGTAAAATTCCCTTTGATATCTTTTTATATATCTTAAATATTGCACTTGATATGCAATTATGTCAAGTGCAATATTTCTCCATTTATTTACTGTTTATTTATTTGCTATTTTATTCACTGTGCAATACTCACTACAATACATACATTTCTACATTTCTAAATTTAAATTTAATACTTTGTATATTTTTCTTATAATCTTTGTACATATACATATATATCTTTATACTTCTATTGTTTATTCTATTTAAATATTGTTTGTATATTTCCTGCTGCTCTGTCTTCTGTGCTGCTGTAACACCGCAAATTTCCCCGTTGTGGGATTAATAAAGGATTATCTTATCTATCTTATCTTATCTTATCTTAAAAGATGAGAACAAAAGAGTCCAATCATTACAGGCTTCATTAACTTTATTAATGCTACCTTAAGCGTCATCTCATACAGTCATACCATGAATAATTTGAAAAATATTACGATATTTATTTTATCAGTCGCACAGCACTACCTGCAGTCCTGGAGCGCCGCATCATCACTGCATTTTGAAAATTTCCCTTTAGTTTTCTAAACTTGAAAGACTGACGTCACCTAAAAGACTGATAAATGTAATATAGTCTGATATAGGCTAATCCTCAACTTCAGTTCATTTGTTCATTCTCTCTTCTGGATTTGGTGAACTGTAACGTGCCTGCACACTGTACTTATGACCTTCCTGTCCCACTGTGTGGATTACTGAGCCAGAGTTGTTTGCTAATTCCAAGCTGTCTTGCCTTTATTGAAACTTTCCATTCTGTCATGCTGAATGCAAAACCAATAGAGAATTCTATCACAAAAATAAGCCCACTTCCTTGCCTACAGAACCACTTACTATTTACCAGGATGTTTTTGCACAGGCGTTGTCATGCATTGAGGTCTGTTGTGTAGCCAAAGTGTATTTGACTCTCCCTTGTCAATTTCATCTAATTCTCTTCATCACTATAGTGGATCAACAAGTTGTATGGTCATTAAAACAAAGTTAGACACCTAATGTCCTTACTGTTAATGTCCTTAAGGTTTAAACATCTAAAGTCCTTTTAAGCAAAGATCTGAGCCTACATCATACACACATAATAAATGCACACACACACACACACACACACACACACACACACACACACATACACACACGCACACACACACACACACACACACACACACACACACACACATTATTACACATAATCAATTTTTAATCAATTCAATGCAGTGAATACAGTCAATACAGAGTGTTTTTCTTAAGAACACATTTCTTCCACCTAGGACTATAGTTCTGTGGCCTTTGCCTTTTGCCTCTGTGAGGCCTATTGCATGTTTCTTGAGAAGGACGCTGTGGCATGAGCTAAAGACTTGTTTATGCCCATCTTCAGTCTATCCTACCAGATATGGCAGCAGCCTGTGGTGCAGTATTTTGAACTGGGTATTTACGTCATTGTATAACTGGGTGAAAAGTGACCATTCAGGGACCTCCAAGGTCAGGGACCTTGAGCCTGACTGAGAGTGACTCTTGCTGACTGAATCTCACCAAAGACACTGGGTTCAGTTTTGTTTCTGAGCTCATTCAAGTCTGCATTGTGGTAGTTTTGATTTGTAATGAAGCAGCAATTGCATATGTAGACTATCTAATTTACATATTATTTGCATAAAGCTATAACTATTTTGACCTAGACTGTGTTAGAGGGGGAAGACACCTGCGGGTGCTCTCACTCCCCAGCACTTTCTCTCTCTCTCTCTCTCTCTCTCTCTCTCTCTCTCTCCCTCTCTCGCTCTCTCTCTCTCTCTCTCTCTCTCTCTCTCTCTCTCTCTCTCTCTCCCTCTCTCGCTCTCTCTCTCTCTCTCTCTCTCTCTACTTTTAGGGTTTTAGCCTGCTGATTTCTTTCTTTGAACTTTTGACTTAGTCATGCCTTTGTGTGTGAGCTTATGTGTGTTTGTGTGAAAGTGTTTCCTTTTTCATGTTCCTGTAATCCTGATAAACATTGTACTTATTAATTCTATTTGACTTTTGAAATTCAGTGTGTGGTCTTTTCTTAGTTTTTGGGGTATACTGCACCACGGAAATTACAACCCTCTCTCCAAAAAAGTCGGGCGCTGTGCAAAATGTAAATAAAAACAGAATGCAAAGATGTGCAAATGATTTTAACACTATATTTAATTAAAAATAGTACAAAGACCACATATCAAATGTTGAACATTTATTGTTTTTTGAAAATATTTTGCCTATTTTGTATTAGATGCCAGCAACACATCTCAAAAGAGTTGTGGGACAGGGGCGACAATAGACTGGCAAAGTCATTTAATGCTTAAAAAACACCTGGTGGAACATCTCATAACTAATTAGCTTAATTGGCAACAGATCAGTAACATGATTGAATATAAAATCCCAGCCATCCCAGAGAGGCTTTCAGGAGTAAAGGTTGGGAGGGGTTCACCACACTGTGAAAGACTGTGTGGGAAAATAGTGCAACAATTCAAGAATAATGTTTTTCAACATAAAATAACAAAGGACTTGGGGATTTCATCATCTACAGTACATAATATCATTGAAAGTTTCAGAGAAGTTGGAGAAATCTCTGTTTGCAAAGGACAAGGCCAAAAACCAGTACTGGATGGCTGTGATCTTTGGGCCCAGTTCGTCACTGCATCCACAAATGCAAGTCAAAACTCTACCATCCAAAGAAAAAAAACATACATAAACAGGACCCAAAAACGCCGCCGCCTTCTCTGGGTCTGAGCTCACTGAGGCTAAGTGGAAAAGTGTCCTGTGGTCCGACGAATCAAAATTTGAAATTCTTTTTGGAAATCATGGATGCCATGTCCTCTAGGCTAAAGAGGGGAGGGGCCATCTGGGAATTTTTAGTTTAAATGCCAGCAAGTGTGGTATTGGAGTGCTTTAGTGCACATGGCATGGATGGCTTGCAAATCTGTGAAGGCACCATTAATGCTGAGCGTTTTGGAGCAACATATGCTGCCATCCAGATGATGTCTTTTTCAGAAAAGGCCTTGTTTATTTCAGCAAGACAAAGCCAAATTGCATTCTGCACTACAACAACATGGTTCTGTAGTAAAAGAGACTGGGTGCTTAACTGGCCTGCCTGCAGTCCAGACCTGTCATGCATCAAAAACTCTGGCACATTATGAAACAAAAAATACAACAAAGGAGACCCAGAAATGTTGAGCAGCTGAAATCCTATATAAAGTAAGAATGGGAAAACATTTCACTTTCAAAACTACAGCAATCGGTCTCCTCAGTTCCCAAACGCTTACAGAGTTTGTTAAAAGATGAGGTGATGCAACACAGTTGTAATGCCCTGCCCTAACTTTTCTGAAACAGCATCGAATTCAAAATGGGGAAAAAAAAAAATACAATTTCCGGGTTTCAACATTTGACAAGTTGTCTGTATACTATTTTCAATTAAATGTAGGGTTTAAATGATTGACACATCATTGCATTTTGTTTTTATTTACATTTTGCACAGCTTCCCAACTGTTCTGGAAATGGGTTGTCTGAATAGGTGTTTTTGATGCATTTCAAAATTTTTATTTTAATTATGCTGCGATAAATTACCCCAAAGAAATGCCACACACGTTTAAAAAGATGATCTGGCTCAATGTTTTTTTATTCGCAAATGCAAAATCAACATTATACTTAAGAAGATATGATGACAATAGTAGATAATTCACTCACGTCCTTGGAAGACATGTCTTTCACCAAGTTTTGACTCAGTTCTCTTTGAACTCTTTCAGTGCTCTCACAATCAACGTTAGATTTATCTGCTCAGGGAAGAGGTCTGAAGCACATTACAACTCCAAATCTTAAACCAAATCCAAAATATACATGATATAGCCTTAATTAGATTTCTTTTCATGTCAAAAATTAATCTAATTTTCCATATTTAATAGGTTTGTATGGTATTTAAGACTCTCGAATGTGTTTTGAATATTATCATACAACCAACTAAGTTAAGGTCAACATGATCAGGAAGCCATAATGAATTTCTAAGTAAAACAGGGTATTTCCGAGTGAAACATACTATAAAGGGAACTGGCGCTCAGTGATAGGTCGGGGAGATGGGAGGTGAAACATGATATTATTGGTAATACTATTTTGCCCACTTGCAGGTGCACGATGATGTAATAAAAACTCAAAAGACATTTTAAAGGGGACAAAAGCCATTATGTTTTGATCACAAATTATGGGAAAACAAGAATTTTGTCTTTTAAATATGATGAATCATGCTTATTTTCAGCGGGTACATGGACTAACAAGGTAAAAAAGGGTCAATTTGTTTTCAAGTTGACATTAAGAAGACTTCACTTAATTTAAAAACCCCACTTGATTTTTCTTTTACATTTTTCAACCAGCTTTTAGTTGTTAACACAGACAATAACTCCAGTAGCTTAAAGTAATTCTGAGTACATTATGGGCCAAGCTCTGTAAATAGCTCTTTCACTAACTAAACCAGTCTCTCGTGAGCACCACCATGAAAGGCTGATCTAATTTTGTTTTAATTTGCGTCATAATTCAGCGATTTGTGGTTTTTACAATGATACATAGGCCTCAATGACAAGAGTCTTCTCCAAAACAGCATATGATCCCATATGTTTTTTGTTTTTTTCCCTCCGTTTTAATTTAACAGATCCTCCTACAGGCAGCCATCATAATTGTGCTGGTCACCTCTTCTGGGAAGCACCACTGTGAAAACCAATCTCCGAGGGGATTTTCCCTGCATGGTGTTCACATCTATTTACTACTCCAGCTAAACTGACATCAGAGGCCTATCGCTCCATGCTCAGCCCTTTTGGTTACAAACACTACTTTCAAGGTCTGCTCAGAGACCTAGAGTGGGTTATTTGCCATATTAAGCAAACCATACTGTATATTACCCTTGTGTTTTTCATGATAACACAAATGCAGAGCATGGGACTGCAACTATTTCTGTTCTATATGCCCTCTTTAACTTTGTGTTAAATACATCTTTGTATGGACATTTGTCTAAATCTCCTGGCAGCAGTGGAGTGGCTCACCAGAATGTTTCGCAATACAGCGCTTGGTTTTCACAAGGTTACCACGAAGCGCATTTCGAAATGATCCTTTTGTGCTGTAGAGGACACAATATGAGTTCCCTAGACATGTCAGATGAAAAGATAAATTATCTCTCAGTACAGATCATAGTGGCAAGGCCAATTTTTTTTGTATTTCTGTTGTTGTCATATGTGTGTGGTCTCAAATCTGTAGTTTCATAGCATAGTAAAATTATATTTCCTAAACATATCTGCTTTCCTGTTAAAATATACATTTGTTAACAACAGTTCCAATTTGCATATTCAGTTTATTGCATTCTTAGAGATTTTAAATCGGCCTCAGCAAACTAATGCTAAACCTGGACCTATAATAGTGTGCAAAAGTCAGACACCACACTTTCATGTATTTAATTTCCAGTCAAAATGAACATTAAAAACACCTCCGGAAAAACGCAGTTCCCTCCATAATGTTGGGGAATTTTTTTGTTTATCTCTGTATTGCACAGTTTTAAATTTGAACTTTTTTTTTTTTACCATGTAGAAATTACAGAACTTTTTTATACATAGCACCCTACTCTATTTCAAGGCATCATAATGTTTGGGACATAGGGCTTCACAGGTGTTTGTGATTTCTTAGGTATGTTTAATTCCTTCATTAGTGCAGGTATAAGAGAGCTTTCAGCATCTAGCCTTGATTCTAGGTGTTTGGAGTCTGCTTTCACTGTTTGGCAACATGAGGACCAGAGTGGTGCCAATGAAAGTCAAGGAAAGTCGTATAAGACTGAGAAACAATAATAACTGAATAAAACAGTAAAAGACTCTGGCCAAACCTTAGGCCTAACAAAATCGACTGTTTGGAACATTTTTAAGAAGAAAGAGAGAACTGGTGAGCTTAGAAACTTTGAAGGGACTAGTAGGCCTAGTAAGACCTCCACAGCTGATGATGACCATAATGAAGAAGAATCCCCATACACCTGTCCGGCAGCTCAGAAACACTCTTCAGGAGACAGGTGTGGATTTGTCCATGACTACTGTCTTGCAGAGGCTACACTGAAAGATGCATAACACAAAAACAGAATGGCCAGATTACAGTCTGCAAAAAAAGTAGTTAAATAGCCTGCAGAGTTCTGGAAGAAAGTCTTGTGGACAGATGTGGGCAAGGTTAACTTGGAACAGAATGATAGCAAGAGCAAAGAGTGGAGGTGAAAAGGAACTGCCCAAGATCCACGGCATACCACCATCTGTAAAACATGGTGGTGGGAGTGCTATGACCTGAGCATGTCTGCCACAGGTACGGGCTCACTCATCTTCCCTAATGATGTAAGTGCTGATAGCAGTAGCAAAATGAATTCTGAGGTGTATAGAAACATCTTATCAGCTCAAGTTCAGAAAAATACCACCAGACTCATTGGACAGTGCTTCATCCTACAGCAAGACAATAATGTGTCTTCTTTCAGTTCTTGCTGTGGATCTGGAGATCTGAACCAAAAGTGGAGTGTGATGTCCTCCTACCTCTCAAAGATGAAAGAACTGTTTATCTGATGCCAGTTCTGGTACTCTACCAGGTCTTGCATGGTTGTTTTCTTTTAATAATTTTTTAAACCCTAGTTTTGGAAACTCATGGCAGTTTTTTGATATATTTATAATATTTTCCCTTTCCTTATGCAAGTGGATTATCATCTAATGCCGTAAGAAATGCGGATTGGAAATTAAATTAATTAAGGGTGTTGTCTGATTATTGCAAAGTACTGCACATTTCTTTGTTCTCTAAACTTGTGTCAGTGGGGCTTCAATGAGCACAGAATGAACCTGTGTAGTAAAACCTAGGCCTTCTTGCTAAGCTAACACTATCTTCTAGTATCAACAAGAATATTGAGGCAAAAGCAGCTAAAGCTAACAGCTCCACACACAAATACATAGGTTTAGCTGTTCAGACGTGAGTCTTTGTACTCAAAACATGCATCAGTGAAGCTTCAGTGAACTGCTATGGCGTATTGAAGCTGTAGAATGCTAAGCTACTGCAGTAGAAGACTACCTTTACACCTTACACCTATTAGCAAATTTTAGTGTATTGGAATATAATAGGTTCAAGCTCGTTTATGGCGTACAAATCTAAGCTGCTACATAGCACCCCTTGAATTGCTTTTTTCAGATGTACTGAGAAAGCCTATGTTTTCAATGGAGAAATGTGAACTCTGCACAATGGTAACACATTTAATATAAATATCATTCTACATAATATAATGAGCCATAAAGATGCAGCTTGGTGCACTAGGTTGAACAGTAACAAATTCGGCCAGTTACAGTTTATCCGCTGGGAGGAATCTAATATTGAACACAATGAAAACTTGGTCAACAGTGAAAAACAAGATGGTGGCCTTAAGTGAGTGTGAGTCCTGCTAGAAAAGCCAGCATAGACCAGCACAGCTGGCCACCAGCAACGGCAGCATATGTTGTGGTTTGGATGCTGGTATGCTGGTCAGCAGCAATGGAATATGCTGATCACCAGCAAAACCAGCATACGTTGTGTTTGGATGCTGGTATGTTGCTCAACTAGTAGGACCATACTGAGTGACCAGCTGTCTCAGATGGGGGAGCCCTTTACTCTTATGGGAGGTCCGGGACCCTTCCCAGGCCACCCTCAGTCTGAACCCAATGTGCGTTCATACTGAGTGAACCATGAAAGAATTACAGCCATTTTTATACATAATTTCCCAATTTTGGGAGCTGACAGTAACATTTTGACCAACTATTTCTCACTGTGTCTTTGGTACATGCACAAGAAATCTAAAAAAGTGAAAAAAGTAAAGGTCTGGAGTTTGTTGTAGATGTGACATTTCCATCTGGAGTCTGTTGCTGTTGTTTCTCAACATAAGGATCAAAGACGTGTCAATGCCAGGAAAACAGGCTCGGAGTAAATCAATCAGAGACACAGCCAAAACATTAGGTGTGTCACAATCAACTGTTTGGTACACTGTTAAGATGCAAGAATGCATTGGTGAACTTAGCAATAACAAAAGACCTAGCAGACCGCAGAGGACCACAGTGAGGGAACACCAAGGAATACTTTCAATCACGAAGAAAAACTGTTGAACAGATCAAGCCCCAATGGAGATGTGTCTCTACTGAAGGACTGTTCATTTCTTTGGGTTCAGAGAGTTTAGAGGGCTACACTGCAGAGGGTTTACTGCAACAGGCAAACCTCTGAGAGGCCTTCAGAAGAGAAGGGCCAGGTTGCTGTTTGCTAAAAAGCACATAAAAAACAAGAGTAGAGTTCTAAGATAAGGTCTTATAAGGTCTTATGACCAGATGAGATGAAGATAGACCAGAGCCAGAGTGTTAGAAGATGAAAGCGTGAATAAGGACAGAAAATGCTGAAGATCAAAGCACTTTCAACCATGGCTGATGGCATGGGCATATATGGCTGCCATTGGAACTGGCTCACTTGTCTTTATTGATGATTTGATGGCATACTTGTTCTATTAAACAAATATTCAGCTACGCAACTGTACAGGGCCTCTTTGCTCTTATTTTGAGCTTAATAATTCACCACACGTTTCAGTGGGAGACAGACAGACCAGTTCAGCACCCACACTCTGTGATTACGCAGCTACGCTGTTGTAACACGTGCAGAATGTGGCTTGGTGTTGTCATGTTGAACAAAACACGGGTGTACCTGAAAAAGATGGTATATAAAAGGCAGCACATGTTGCTCCAAAACATGTTAGGCATTAATGATGCATTCACAGATGTGCAAGATATCCAAGATACATACCATGAAAGACCCTGGCTTTTGAACTTTATGCTGGTAACAATCTGGATGGTCCTTTGTTTCTGAAATGCTGTGAAAGAATTGTTCACAGTGGTGGTGATAGGAACCATACGTCTCTAAAAGCTCCCACACATAAAGTTATTACATTAACTGTTTACGAATCTGATGCCTGATGCCTCATGCTTAAGACATTGTTTTACGATAGTGTTGACCTAAGCTTTTGGGCTAAAATTGACTTTTTTAAATCAATTCATAGCAAAGAGGTAAATGCATTGGGACAAATTAGTCCACAAAGAAAATGCATTTTTTTCAGATTTACTGCTGTTTTACCATCATCAGTATTACATATAAAAACTCAGAAGACACATGGAAGTTCACTAGTCTTTTAGGATAGAAATTAAAATGGCTATATTTGGGTTATAGACATTGTGACTCTTGGTTCCCATCACCACTGTGAAGATGGGAAGACGGTAAATTCCTCTACAGTGAACCATCACACCTCTCTGGGCGACATCTATTGTATTGAGCAGATATTTTGAAAAATTGGTGAATTCCCTTTTATGTAGTTTCCTGTCCTGCGACTTATGTACTCTAGTTTTTTTTGGAAAGGTACTTTTACGTTTACGTTTCACAGAAGCGACAACACTTTCACTTGAGTATGGGGTTAATCTATAATACCCATCTTTTCCCTTAATTCATGTACCAATCTAATTAGAGTGTCAAAATATCTTACCTTGAGTTGTTGGTTAAAGGTTGTCTGTGAATTTGAAGGGGTAACATATAACAATTAACTGATGATGACTAGCATTTTTGTCAATGACACAATTTCCAGTGACTAAAACAAAGACAAAAATGTGAGCAGAATATAGAACCGAGACAACTATGATGACTAATTCATTTACCAGTCACAAAAAACCTAACGCGCATGCACACACACTGACACAGCATTGGCTTTGTGCAAAATCATTTCTTACTCTTATTTTTTATTTATATACTACACTGAGATAACTAAAGTGGCTAGTGATAATAACTGGCAAATGCTTTTATCTTAAAAGTGACATAATTGTGACATAATTATGAGTCAATATGCTACAAACCAATGCTAGCTAAGTAAGTTAAGGTCAGCATTTCTCACTATCCATGTTCCTGGATATGTATGGATGCCCGTTTCCATCTCCAGAAAAAAACTCAAAAAAGTCATAATGATGATAAAATTTCCCATAAATATGAATCACTATTTCATGATTATGACAGGCTTCCATATATGTCCTCATTCTACTTAAGTACCTTTTTCATTCTTGTCTTCTAGGTGCCACCTTGTTTTTTGCAGTTCTTGCTTCTGCTGTGAATCATTACATGATTCACAAATGAAAACTGCTACATCAGTAATGCAAAAATAGTGTTGAACTCTGTTGAGCACTGCCTGTTGTGTTAGCCAGGCCCAGCGCTGAATTTGATACGCTAGTCTCTCAAGGCTGATGTTAGCTTCTTATTCGAATTTCTGTTGCACCTTAAATAGTGCAGCAATTACATGCTAGAGCCCATACAGGCGTCTGAATGTAACTGCTACATCGTTTCAGGTGGAACGGGAAATGAGAAAAAGAAGCTTCATATAATCTGTTGTACATGACTTAGTTACAATCAGCAAACACAGTCACCGGCTCACATTAACCAGCCTAAAATGCTACTGGCCTACCGTGAATTCTCCTGACTCAATTTTTGGTGTAATTTTGAAATCATTTTGGGTCTAAAACTTTGTATACTTGGTGAATCCTCCAGTTGCACTAGATGGATGTTTTTGGTGCTTGTGCAATGTAAACAGTTCAATAAGAATGTGTTGATCATAATATTAAATACTACAAAAAAAGTATTTGGACATTTGTGCTATACTTAAAAATGTACTATGTCCATTGTGATATGAAAGAAAATAACAATATCTTAAACAGACCATTCCAGAACTGTATTTTTCTTTTTGGCAAAGTATTCTTTCAGTTGGTGGCTCCACATAAAGAAAAACAGCCCCAGACTTTGATGTCTCCATCTCTACCAACTGTTCTTTACAGTAGCCTTAGTGCAGTCTGGTTGGAATTCTTTTCCACACAGAGTCTACCATCAGTTTGACAGTTTTGTCCTCTGAAACAAATACCATTTTGTTTATTATTTTATGAAGTAGCCTAAAAATGATTAAAGATTACCAATGGATAAATGCAGTCATGAACCAAGACTATTAGAGCTAGGCCTAGGCTAGTGCCCTTATAGGATTCTAGTAGTATGTTTGCGCTACGCTACCAGTGATTCACATGATTTTAGATGAAACACTTACTTTAGAAGTTTGTAAAAGACATTTTGCATTTTTTAAAGCTTGTAACAAACATATGAACATATGTTTTACCTTGTATCAGTTTTACAGTAACATTTTCAGTAAAGAACACTGGCGTAGAGCTGCTGCCTCTGCTGTCAATTTCTAACAACAGACTAAAACCAAACCCTGTCTGCTGACAGCTGGTTAGGTTAAGGCTCATACTTGCAGCCAGTAATGAATCTAGGTCTTCCAGCATGCCTACAGAGGCACCTTTTCTCTCAAAATTGATACCACCCATCGTAAATCAAGCTGTCACTTCCTAATTATGTTAGTGGTTTATTTTTTATGTTAGGCTTCCAGTTTAGCTCCTAAAGTCCTAACCAATGGGATAGATAGCTTGACTGTATCTACGTAGGTACCATAAAAAAAGGAATTCTGATTCAACAATTTTCCATTGGGCATCTCTAGAATTTAGCCCCTTTGTTTCCAACCTAAACTTAACAATGAAATATACATCACTACAAGACTTTCAGATTTAAAATACACCAAGCATTATGATTATATTAATTAAAAATGAACAAAAAATTACAGACATTCATATTTCACACAACAGTAGGCCTCCTCTGAATGCCTAGAAATTAAAGTGTCCAAATACTTTTTTTGAGGGGCTACTGTATATTGAATATGATGCCACACATTTGAATTTCATGTGTAATGTTGTCTTTCAGAGACCATAGAACTTTCATCAACCTTGTATAAAGTGAAGCATCACACATCTAAAGAATACCTTCACTGAACTTTGTGATAAACGGTTGGTGACTCTACTTCGCTTCTGAGAAGTTGCAGTTAAGTGGAACACATTTCAGAAGAATGTTTGTCACTGTGCAAACGTTGTACCTGGTAGACTCCAAATGAGGAACCGGCACCCACAGTCATATTGCGCACAGTAACTATGTCTCAATAGCACCCAAAGATAAAGTGAACTGATAATTTGAGACCTTTCGAAATGGCTTGTTTTTATCTTTTCATACACATGTGTGCATACTGTAAGACTTCTTACTGTCAGTTTATCAGACACACATACCTTGTACCTACACTTACTGATGGCCCAGCAATGACTAGGTATTATTTAGGTGGTGGATCATTCTCAGCACAGCAGTGAATGCATCAGACTGTGTACACTTACCATTTTATTATAAACACCGGCCTTTTTGCACAGCACAGTTTGATTTCCCTACGTAAACAAACTTGATTCAACTCATCAGTTAATTGCCAAGTTTAGGTGGCGTGTTAAGAGCAGGAAAATTGTCTTCAATGTGTTTGGACACTGGCCTTCCAAGACTACTGTTAACCCCCACTGTTCTACACTCTTAAAAAAGATGGTTCTTGAAGGGTTCTTTATAGAACCATTTCATGCCTGAATGGTTCTTTGCATGGTGAAATCGTTCTTCAGGTTGATAGAGAATGTGTTGTATGTGGTTCTATATAGAACCATTCTGAAAGTTCTATATAGCACCAAAAATGGTTCTTCTGTTTCCATTTGCCTTTATTATAGCTTCCATTCTTTTTGGGACACTTGCTTTCAGTCTTTCAAAGAAATCTGCAAGGATGTTTCTCCACACCTCCAAAGTTCAGTCTTAGAAGTTGGTTGCACTTTCTATTTCTCACGATCCAAGGAATCCCAAACACATTCAGTGATGTTGAGGTGTGGACTCTAGGGTGGCCGGTCTATTGTTCTGAGAACACCGCCAGTTTGATTTGCATTAAAAATGTTTCTGTCTGTTTCCTTTTCACAGTAAGGGCTTCTTGACAGCTACAATCCTTTCAGAGCCATAGCGTTGAGTTGTCTTCTCACAGTGAATGAAAGGTCAGAAACTCTTGTTTTCTTTTTACATCTGAAGCAAGAGTGGAGCTTGATTTTCTCCTGTTTCTCAAAGATGAAAGCTTTAAGTATTGTATATCTGATGCCAGTTCTGGTGATCTACCTGGTCTTGCCCAGTTGTTTTTCTTTTAATAATTTTACTCCAGTCTTGGAAATTAATATTTTTCAGTAGCATCCCTTTGACTTTCCCTTTCCTTACACAAGTGAATTATTGTTTAATGTCTTCAGAAATGCTGACTGGAAATTCAACAAATGAAAGTGTCTCTGACTTTTGCACAGTACTATACATTTCTATACAATTCTCTACACTTGTGTCAGTGAAGCTTCAACCTGTGTGGTTGTGTGTAAAGCTCAGGCCTTCTCGTTAAGCTAATACCAGCATCTAGTGCTAACAGCTCCACACACAGATACATAGGTTGACCCGCTCAGATCTGTGTCCTTGTTCTCAAAACTTTCATCACTGAAGATTCAATGAGCCGGAATGAACCTGTGCTTTGGTGTAGTGAAGCTGTGGCATGCTACACTACTGCAGTAGAATGTTACCTCCTACTAGAACAGCTCTACACACCACATTTCACAGTGTAGTAGATAAATTTGGAGTATAAATTTGATAATGTCATAATTTTCAATACAAACATTATTTATCTAATAGCTTACTGACCTGTCCAAACATCTCAAACAAGTTAGCAACATTAGAGCAGACATGAGCCAGAATGAACCTGCATGGTTGTATAGAAATTGTACGCCTTCTCGCTAAGCTAACACTAGCTTCTAGTGCTAATGAGGATATTGAAGCGAAGATAGCTTAGGCTATTAGCACGACGGGAAAAAAACACAGGTTTACCAGATCAGATTTGAGTCTTTGTCGTCAAAACTTGCACCAGTGAAGCTTCAGTGAGCTGGAGTGAACCTGTGCTGTGGTGTGTGAAGCTTGATAAAGTGGCCAATGAGAGTAGCTAGAAAGAAGGTAGCTGGCAACCTTTGTGCTAAATTGTATTTGAAGAAATGATGGAGGCCGTTGTCAGTGTCGTGTCTGGAATTGTGAAGGTGAGAGCTGTCGTCTTGGCTATGTTGGTACATGTGTGTGTGTCAGGGTGTGGTGAGCGCAGCAGTGCATTTGTGGTGTGTGTGTGGCAGTGGAAGGAGAGAAGACAGAGGGAAGGGGGATGTTGGGTGGCGGAAGCTCTGCTGGGCGCTGATAAAGCCTTCGCTAGGTGCTCATGCTAACTGCTGTGGTTTTTTTGGCTTGAGCGGGGGGAGAGCTGAGCGGCACTGCTATCACTTGCCCCCCGCCGTCCTGCCCGGCCTAAACTGTTGCACAATGATGCACACACATGCCGTACGATGCACACTTTGAAGCATGGACTATAAAATGTAATGCATTGAATTTATTTGATTCAGATGTGTTTATATTTTCCAAATGAATGAAACATATTACAGCAATACAATTATTGCTTAACTGACCAAACTGTGTCCATCATTTCCCCACTGATGAAATATATTACCTCAAGACAGTTGTGTCTTTCATTTCACCCACTTTTGATGTAACATTTTATTCATGTGGAAATGTATATATATTAAATTTTATTACATTAACATACCTTCAAGTGGAGTTCCACCAATTTTTCAAAATTTTTGGATAATCCAACCATTAAGATGTGAACAAAGTCATTCACAGGGGTTTGATGTAAAAAGGTTCACTGTAAACAAACTTCCCGACTCAGACTTACAGACTTACTATCCAACATAATCAGTGAACCTACTAATGTCTTTATATATCTACATGTGTCTTTCATTTTATATGTAATATTGATAATGGTATAAGTGGTCAATCTAAAAAATAAGTTTTATTTGAGGACTGTTTTGCCTTACAATGCCCCACATGTACCTTCCCATTATTAATATAGGTCTCTATATCTAATACAATGTCTTAGACATCAGGCAGCGTATTCATACATATTTCATGCCATAACTTTATGTGACGTAGCTTTTAGAGGCACTTCAGATGTCTGGTTCCTATCAGCACTGTGAACAATTGAATTCAATAGAATGGAGCATCAGATTACTCTAAATGACATTTTTCATTTCTTAGTGATTTAATTATACAGACATTTAGTGGAATTCCCTTTAAACCCCCCTTTAAAATCCTAGGGTTATTAAATCACTGTTGTGTATGTGAAAAGCAACATAAAGTAACATCCTCCCCATATGTTATATCAATAGTGGTTGCTATTTCATGTCTACTTACATGATATAAATATTATAAACCAGACATCAGGAGGTATATTATTTTTTCTTTCCAGTATTTTAGCAGTGAGAAGTTACCAGATGATAAATAATATACTGTAATTACCCAAGAACAGTAATATTTGAGTCCTGCTTTATATTAAGTGTCTCTAATAACTGTGCAGTGACCTGTGGTATCAATGTAACTATAGTAGTATGCTCACTGTCACAGATGGATTACAGTGGTACACCTTATGTAAATATACATGTGTATCAGCTTTAGTTTTACTGATGTACTTACATAAGTGTATCTTTTAACATCATACATAATTACATTTGAATGACCTGCTGTTTTCCAACAAGACTTTTCTGACTGTAATAGGTATGTAATTACCTACATAAGAAGAGTATTTACACTGCATCTTCACAGTAAATATCTACTTTCCTAATGTTTAGTTAGCTGTAGTAGTGTTCTTGTGTTGTGACATGGTATCCGAACCAAATTTTTGGCTTTAAACTGCTCTGTAATGTGATGCCTCCTGTTACAATCAGAAAAGTCTTATGGGAAAGACAGCTGTTCACCCAGTCCCACATGTATAATAACATAACAGAAAGTATGCAGTTACAACTACCATGATACACTTGTGCAATTACATGAGTAAAAACTGAAGTTGATGCATAAGTTATACTACTGTAATGCATCAGTGACAGAGAATACATAACCAGAAGTTGCACTGTCATTGCATGTATTGTTAATGTATAATTACACAGTTATTAAAGATGCTCAAAATAGTAGGGTCATTTTTTGTCAAGTTATCTGCCTCAAGATATGATCAACACTCCTGAGATGTGGGGTATTCTAGATATTCATTTTATAAGAACATTGCTGATGTTATACAGCTTTCTGAGCCATTTTAGCATCATCTACAGCTCTGTTAAATCATTCCAGATGCATCCAAAAATTCTTATGTCTTTCTTTTTACAGCTTTCTAGTTTCCTATTAATGTTTGGAAACCTACAATTTGCATAGCACTAGCATAGTAAAGGACCCATGTCTTTCAGTTTTTTTTTCCTTTGAGGTCCTTATAAAATTTGTTGTTTTTTTTTTTACATAAATTTACATAAATTTATGTAATTTTAAGACTGATATATGTAAATGAACTCTGTTCTGATTGGCTGTCCTGTATTGTGCCTTATTCAAAAAACACTCAGAACCTGAAACTCACCTTAGAACTTCAGTGTGAATGGACGGGGCCAAACTGCTGTAGCCCGCATAGATGAATATATGTAGATGAATAGTTTCTTGTGACATCACAGAAACAATGAATTTAATACAGGCTGTTTTTGCAGCTTGGTTTCCATGGACTGTATGAAGTGGGTGGTGAATGGTATTGAAACTGTGTTTACATTGAAAACAGTCCTTTTGAATAGTCATGTAGGCTCAGGTAGCAGAAGTGATGTGTCCTCTCAGTGAAAATCTTCATAAATGGACTTTCACAATGGTCACTGGACTTCCAAAATGGCAGACTAGATGGACATAAGTGTGCCTTTGTGTGGCGTGTATTATTTTACATAGTAAACTATATTGTGGTTAGGAAATAAATAATATGAACTTGAACACACATGCACATATTTTCCATTTTTCCCAGCAGAAGGCCCGGACGAATTTTCCCAACACAACCACAAACCAAGGAAACAAAATGCCCTCATTGTAATTAGCTCAGACGGTTTTTTCCACGGATTGGAAATCAGCGTGTTTGTTCGCATGTTGACGATTTTGCTCAGTGCTTAATGCAGTGTGCTGTAAGATGATTGGAATCTCTCTCTGGCCTCGGAACATGGCTTACAACATCAGTGTACAATATATAAAATGACGTGGGATACCCAGCGTGATTTACATGGACGGATGAGGAATAATTTTGTGGGTCACTCTGGGGGTGTGTGACTTCCTGTGGTTAGCATTGGGTCATGCAAAGTGAAGGACGAGAAAGAGATGGACCAGGCCACGACGGTACAAGAGGGGACGAGTGATCTGTATATGGGAAAAAAAAAACATGCATAATTACAGCACAATATGTAATTATAACTTGAACAAAAGCAGAGGCCGAGCAGAACACACACATAAGCAGGCCTTCAGAAACGTGCAGAAGACCCAGTGACCTAAACTATGTACGGGGAAAGTAAGCCAGAGTGGGTGTTTAGCTTGGAATGAGCTGTATCCCAAACCACTGTGGTCTCTGTAATAGCAAGCTGGTTTATGTGTCTGTGTGTGTGTGTGTGTGTGTGTGTTTGTAGGTGGGTGAGTAGGGTGGGTGGGTGCGCGGAATCAAGGCTTGGGAAGTCCCATCTCTCTGATTACTGGCAGGCGCCCACCTCTGCGAACCATGTCAGCCACCTACGTCCACCATTATGGTCCGCTAAAGCCACAAATCAGAGATTTGTAAAGCTGTTTTGGTTTTAAATTTATGCCAGCAAATTTTTATATAGTCCCATTGATTCTACAAGGTTACACATTATAGAAGCCTCATTTTCCACAACAGTGGAGGTTTTTTCAAACAGTGAAAACATAAACAGACCATTTATAGCCTCTATTTATCCTTTTATTATTTCTTCTTTGATTGTTGGTTTAGTAGCACTTTATTTTGAGAGTTCCCTGTAGATCTTGTAGATAAACTAACATTCAAATAAATAGCAATCAAATACTGAAGTTAAATGTAATAGATTCTATTGAATCTAATCCTTAACCTAATTCTAATTCAAATCTTCAGCCTAAAATCTACTAATATTGCAGATTATCTGAGCTGGGTTTCCTAAAGGCATCTTAGCACAAAGATGATTCTTAAATGGTAGAGCAAGCATGACACTCTCTCTCAGTTAAGATGATCTTAATACTAAGATGCTTTTGGGAAACTGGGCACAGAAAAGTTATAGAGCTTGGCCTATGAACTTGAGGTTTAAGGATGGTTCCAGTTCGTTGCCCCTTTATTGTGAGTTTAGCCCCTTAAACTGCAATGTCCACAGAAAACTGCTGTTCAAAAATTTGGAACTGCTATTTTCAGTCATGTACAGTCTTACCAAAACATGCATAAATATGGCATTAAAACTGCCAATTTTAGTGCATATTTTTATTTGGTATGTTTAACACATTGGGGGAAAAATATAAAATATAAAATGTGCCATAACTTTTGCACAGGGCACATTTCCCTAATATGCTAGGTTTGGCAAATAAACAGTAATTGTGCATTAACGTGCAAAAGTATGTTCTCTGTAGAGGATTTATTAACTTATTTTCACTGAGAAAAAATAACATTTTAGATATGTCCAGAATAATGAATGGAGCTAATAAACTGTATTATATTGTGAATTAACCTATAATCAAATGTATATCCAGAATTTATCGTATTTCAAAAGTGGAAATGATTCAAAGCAAATAGTTTGACAAAAAAGGAAATAGATAATTACAGTACTTTATTTGTCATTTTGTTCAATTCTTATTCACAGAATTCTTAAGACATTGACTGAAACAGAATAAAATACCTTTTGGTGAATAGTTTGGTACATATAAATCCACACTGTATGTAATACAACAAAAAGTATTTAATGTGGCAAGTGACTATAAACTTTTATACTGTAGTTACATATAAGGTTCACAGTAGGTTCATAGTAATTGCTAAATACGTTGTAATAGTTATGCGATAATAGATCATCAGATTAATAACTGAATAAAAATAAGCCTGTTTTTTAAAAGGTTACCCACCAAATATATTAACATTCCAGAACAATTCAAAGTCATACTTATAGCTGCTGTTGTGAAAAAATGTGTACTTCCAAATGGAAACCTTATAAAAGCAAGATAAATATCTTTACTGTAAATTAATGTACTTCTATTCCTGGCCATTTCTATATTCACGTCTTTTGAAATGGTGTGAAAATATAAAAATGAAAAACAATTAGAGTTAGGAGCTATGACAGTGATGATATATAAGAACTCAGAGTATCGATCACGGACCCACTGCCAACATGGACAGAGTGGGCCGTTCAGAGATTAGCAGTGTCTAATGGCAGTGCAATTTAAGATGAAGCAACAAATGAATTGGCTGCTGACTCTCTTATCCTATTTAGGTTCCACTTCAGATACATGAGCAGTCTTTGGCATAAACAGACACTTTGTGTGTAGCTAATGATTGTGGATGGCAGCGCACCTGAATGCTCTTAAGTGGTGTAATACAGCTGTCTCTGTCCACAGTGTTATTGAGAGGTCTGTAACGTGATAAGGCGAGCCGCTCAATAGCACTGGTGAGATGAAATTAAGCTGTTCAAACGAAGGAAAAAACGCACCCCGGCCTACTTCACCACCTAACAGTGATTTTCCGAGTGTGTTAAACGTTAATTTTGTCTTTGCGTCTCGGACGCCAGAGAAGAGGCTAAGGACTCTAGACGGTCACTAGCTATGTTAGACACGCTCTCTCCCACCCACCCCTCACCCCTCCAACTTTCTCTCCCCTCCATGGCTGCCAGATATAGGAACAATGTGGCCTTTCTTACCTGTCGGAGGTGTACATTCCATCCCTACTAAACCAAGTCAGAAAGCAGCCCCCACCAATTTACCCCTTCTACACAAGCCCTCACAGCCCCACCAGATTTACCTCCAGGTGTCTTGGCATGTGCTCGCCCTATTCAGAAGAAAAATATATGTGCAATGTATGTCCATCTAGTGCTACACATCCAAAATATATCTGCAATGTATGTTAAAATATTTCATCATAACCCAAACATTTGTGCAATGTGTGCCAATGTATTTCTGAATATCCAGAACATGTGTACAATGTATGTACATGTTTCCTCATGTCCAAAATATATATATGCAATATATGTCAATGTATTTCTGCATATCCAAAATATCTATTCAACATGTCAATGTTTCCTGATATCCAAAATATGTTTAACATATGTCAAATATATGTTCAATGTGTGTCAATATATTTCCCCATAGCTAAATTATGTTCAAAATTTGTTCAAAGTTTGTCAATATATGTCCACATCTAACATATACATTTAATGTCAATGTATCTCCTCATATCTAAAATATATGTTCAATATAAGACAGTATGTTTCTTGAAATTCAAAATATGTTCACCATATGTCAAATATATGTTCAATGTGTGTCAATATATTTCCCCATAGCTAAGTTACATGTTCAATAATTGTCAATGTTTCCTCATATCTAAAATCTATATGCAATATATATCAACATATATCAATATAATTGCTTATATTCCTAAATATACGTTTAAGGTGTGTCGGCATATTTCCTAATCTATAAAATATTTGCTCAATTCATGGCAGTGTTTTCTAATTTTGAAAATGTGTGTGCAATGTATGTTAATGTATTTCCTGAAATACAAAATATGTGTTCACTGTATGTCAATATATTTTCTCACATCTGTATGTTCAACATGTCAATATATTTTATGATATACAAAATAAACGTTTAATGTTAGTCTATTTCCTGATGTACAAAATATATGTTCAATGTGTGTCAATATATTTTCTCACATCTGTGACATATATATTCAGTTTATGTCAATGCATTTCTTTATATCCAAAATATATATTCAGAGCATGTGAATATATTTCTGCATAACTAAAATAAATATGCAATATATTTGCATCATCATTCCAAAAATTCACTTACCACATCGCCCCTACATTAGTACTGTAGGTAGGCCTAGTTTTTCATGTTTTTTCCTGTCAAAGCACAGGAGATCGATCTGTAAGTATCTGATATAATTATTCAGCAGAAACACAGGATTGGTCATGGCATGAATCACTCGCCACACTGAGGACGATTATGATTTGAATTTACTGGATTCAAATATGCGCATCATTTCCACATGGATAAAATATATCATATCAACAGAGCTATTGCCAAAAGTTGGTCAATCAAAGGACAAATTTGTGGTGACGTAGTACAAGTTATCATGTGAAAATTTTGCACAGATTTATATCAAGTCCATTTTTTTGTGCAATTAACCACCCGTCTCTGGAGTCTGCAATGTGGAGAGGGAATTGGTGGAGGTGGTGGGGAGGTAAGCTGGGTGGGTTGTGACTCTTGCTCACTACAATTCATAATATAACTTTCTTGTGGTCGTTTTGTGGAGAGCATAAATTTAGGAGGTCAGGAGTGTGAGAGTTGCACTAAGGACACGGGAGGGCCACAAAAAAAAAAAGTGTGGGAGCTTTACAGGAAAGTTGCTTACATCGCCCATAGACCCATCCCATTTATGCAAGTGAAGTGATAGCCAAAGCAGAAGAGAGAGAGAGAGTGAGAGAGTGAGAGTGAGAGAGAGAGAGAGAGAGAGAGAGAGGTCGCTCACATGCACTCTTGAAGTTCAGAGCTATTGGTTCAAAACGAAGAACAAAGATTAAGACTGATTTGTGAAGCTCTCCTTCTGAACTTCTGGGTCACAGCACCGTTGGCTTGTGGGATAATACGATATTTGAAGATATTCTACCTGAGCAGACAGGTCCAAGGAAATGCTACTAAGGTATGTCAGAACTATGCTTTGGTCTCAATGCTATGCATGCTTCAAGGTCCTCATTCTACAGTGAAACTTTTTTCTTTAATTGGTTCATGCAGAACCTTTAACGTGTATGGCAGGTTTCAGGTGGAAACACCCTTTTAATCTAAAGCTAGGTTTGATCTATGTTCATGATTCAAGTTGTTACATTATTATTGTTTTATTGCACCAGATGGATTAATGGAGATACAAAATTCTTGAACTGTTCTTACACTAGAGAAATCTTTTAAATAATAATCTATTAAAATATTAACATCAGTATTGTTAAAGTTTATTCCTTGTTGCCGGATGACACCACAATGTCATATTTTACATGACCTATTTATATATTTATTT
Source organism: Colossoma macropomum (assembly GCF_904425465.1). Classification (NCBI taxonomy): domain Eukaryota; kingdom Metazoa; phylum Chordata; class Actinopteri; order Characiformes; family Serrasalmidae; genus Colossoma; species Colossoma macropomum. Next base: position 34,264,465 of record NW_023494802.1, on the reverse strand, counting down.
ACATATTTATTCATAATAAGGCCATGATTTCTATACAAAAACTAAGCCTGATACAATTCTAAATAACACTTTGAATTGAAAGTACCATGACAATGACAATGATGTACTCCAAATCTTTGCTTAAACTTTAAAAAGTTCATCACAAGACAAAATATCTATCTATTGATTTTTTTTCAGAACCAAAAGAGGCTCTTCTATATTGTTGCTCTAAAGAACCCTTGTAGGCACCTTGTTTTTAAGAATGTACAATTGACATGACCCTCAGAATACATTACTGACTGTTGAAAATGGGCTTTAATATGGATTGTCACGCATGAAGACAGACTTTTGGAGGCAAACTTTCAGTGGCGGTTTACCAGTCACAATAGCATCTGGTATTTCAGTGTGAACTGGTCAGTATGCCACACCTGATGTTGAAACAGGGCTGGCGTGTGAGAGCTGTGCCCTCAGAGTTTGGGAAACCAGTCTGAGGAAACCCACCAGACATGGTGCTAAAAGCAGGATATAAGACTTTCGTTTTTACTGAGTGCAGAAAAGGGGCAAAAGATCGTCAACAAATTAAGTAGTTGTAACAGTCGCGGACGTGGTCCAGAGAAGTTTCACTATTACTTTACGACACTGTACTCTTTTTCAGTGGTTTCTTACTTTAACGTTACATATTTGCTTAGCAATTCAATGGTGGACTAAAAAAGGTCGAAGCCACTTACAACATTTCCATCATTAGCAATAAAATAGTTAGGCTTGCCATTTAATGATGAAGTGTAATCATGATGAAGTGTATGAAGTTTTCAATATTTCCAACTACAGTGAACTCAGATAATTAAATACTTAAACGGCAGGTGGGAAGCATATTCAATTCCACTGTCAACATGCCTTTAAAAAGTTTTCCTGTGACACTGGTGTCTGTGGTTAGGCCCCAGCCTACGTTTTCTGGACAGCAGGCTGGCTCCCAAAAGATTGTCTTATCAGGACTTGACATTACTGCTCAAAAGCTCAGCTGATAGGACGAATCCGACCCAACGGAACTCTGCATGCCATGACACACCATAACATTCAGAGAGCGCGGGAAAGTCACTTAAATTGATACAAGAGTTTCAGATGTCTCTTTATTGACGACATGGACACACTTGCCTACACCGGATATGCATCTTCTTCAGAAGTACCAGTGCTTGATAACATGATGATATGATTCTATTTTCTTCTGAAAAATGTCTTAAAATCGAATGTTTCTTTGCACTTTTTTGGAATTCCTTCATACATTTCTCGGAGGCTCTGAAGGACTAGCAGTGATCTTGTTCTTTATTAATGTCCATTTGGTCTCTGGCACCATCTCATGTTTGGAAGTGGTCTATTTTCAGATGTCACATTCTAATTAGCCGAACTTACATAAGCGAAACATGTTATGCGTTACCCAACATGGAAAAAGTGCAAGAAAATGTACAGAGAATCGGAGCGCAGACCAACAGCCCTCCCGAAACTGACAGCTGGCAGCAGAATTCTCTTCTTACTGAAGCTGAATGAAATGAAATTCTCACAAAACCAAGGGAATGAAAGGAACTTTGCGACACCTTTAAGAATCATTAGTACCTTAAATCTAGTAGCCTAAGCAGTGCAGTAATGCCTGTCCTCACGTCTTTTAGTGTGTTTCAAGTTAAGCATTTTCTAGAAACCACTAGTTTGATGACTAAAGGCTTAGTTTGTTTGTGGTGAAATGTTCACTGTATGTTCCAGATTGGAGCACTGCAGCTGGGGCCTTTCCTGAATGTGTTCAACCGTAAATAGTCCTCATCCCTTTAGTTTCAATCGTGAGGTGAGTTGGTACAAATAGATAAAAGACAATATATTCTCATTCACAAACAACAAAAAAGAAATTTTATTTTGTTGCTTAATTTAGACACATGGAATATTGCATTTCAACGATTTGATATAATGTCTTTTCCTGTTCTTGTGTCCTTAGGGACTGGCAAACTGTAACAGACTTCATGGGGGACTGTCAATGTCTACAACTCAAAGATTCAATGCAAGTGGCGGACTCCGACCTAATCCCACCCCTCAGCAGTCAGAGATGGACCTGGCCTGGCAAGAACTAATGGCCATCACAGAACTGCAGGTCAGTCCATGGCATTAAAGGTTGTGACTCACACATTCCTTGTTTTCCCCAACCCGAAAGGTCAGAAAACAACAGATTTCAGGGACTGTCCATGTGTGTCAAACGTTTTTAACCCTAACCCATAATGCATTCTGTATCATTTCCCGAAAAGACACGTTCCTTAATCCCTTATTTTTGGAGAGCTTGTGGGGATCTACCTTAATGAAAAATCAAGGCCTATAACATTTAGCTAATGCTGAATTCCCCCTAAACACACTGATTCTGTTAAGATCTGCAACAATAGGCCAATTGAGTGATGCAAGGATAAACGGAGACAGAGAAAGGGGGTGAGTGCCGTAGGTTGCCAGCAGCCCCCTGCGCAGCACAATGGCCATCTGTTTCTATCTGAAACCTGAGCAGACCTAAGCGAGCCCTGCATAAGCTACGGGTGGCACACTCGTAGCAGGTGGGCTGGTCTCACAGTCTGCAACCTGCAGATAACTTCTAAAAAAGGTTTTCTTGCTCTTCCCTGTGCCCTTTCTTCCATAACAAGAATCACAAAATCATTTATTTAATTTTGTTGAACTATACTTGCTACCAGTTTCAACTATTCCTTGCCCCAAGATAAAGAAACAGGTGTAACTTTAATGATGACTGATTTCACACTTTATTTGTATTGCAGGAATTTGAGGTACCCAATGAGAATCCTTTTGAGGCTGTGCCATATCTCTCTATGGAGCCCATGGTGCCATATGGGAGTTTTGGAGTGAGTCATTCACTGACCGAACCCAGTCCACCTGTCTGTGAAGCAAGCCCCGCTTCTGCTGCTTTTGAAAGTGGGTACATTGATGTGATGCCCCCCTACCAGCGTTTGAACCCACACATGGAAATGCACTATGGACACAGTGGGGGTCAGATGACATCCAGGCTACTGCCAAATGCACAGTCCTTTCAGCCCCCCCTCATGAGCCTCCTGGATCACATGGGCATGACGAGCACTAGCCAGGGACTCGGAAAAGATGTCTCTGGACACCCGGCAGACGACATAGAATCAGACTCTGGTCTGTCACTGGGCTCAAGCCCTCCACTTGCTTCACCAGAGAATGCTGCACATGGGTTACCCACGTACCAACCCCATGATAGTCTCAGTTATGCCGAGGGTGAAGCACAGTGCATCGGAGACCAGTGTCGCATGAGGACAAGTATACCCAGCTCTGTGGATTACCAGCACAACTCCAGCTCTTACTCTGGACACTCCTACTTCTCTGTAGGACCCAACTTGCAACATGTTCCACTGCAGACACCCCAGTCCCAACAGCAGATAACTATCAAACAGCTGTTGCCCACTACCCTGAATGATTTTCAAGTAAATGCCTCAAGAGGAAGTGCCTTTCAAGGATCTTACCCCAAAGCTAGAGGAAGTGGGTCCTCAGGACCACTCAGCAGGGATGAGCGGAAGGCACTTGCTCTCAAAATCCCCTTCCCGTTGGACAAGATTGTGAACCTGCCTGTGGATGAATTCAATGAACTACTCAGCCAGTACACACTGAGTGATGCCCAGCTGACATTGGTTAGGGACATTCGGCGCCGGGGGAAAAATAAAGTGGCAGCGCAGAACTGCCGTAAAAGGAAGTTGGAAAACATCGTGCACTTGGAGAATGAGTTGGGGCAACTGAGGGCACAGAGAGAGCACCTAGCCAGGCAGAGACTGGAATTTCAGCAGAACCTCACCATCATTAAATGCCGTCTCTCAGATCTATACACCAAAGTGTTTTCTCAGTTAAGGGATGAGGAAGGACATCCATATTCATTAGATGACTATTCACTTCAACAGACTAATGATGGTAACATTTACCTAGTGCCACGAAATGCAGCACTTGAGGGGGAATAAAGTATTTCTCCATTTTCTCATTATGTATAGGACACTTTACATGTTAAAACACGGGCCCCAAATAAGCCCTTTGATTTCAAGTGCAAAAATGCATTTTGGGGCTGGGCCAGTGATTTTGCGCCTTTAACACCCCTCCTCAGGGTTAACAGCCAAATACTATAGAAGACTTCAAATAAGAGTGGTCTAATACCTTGGTCGTAATATCAAACGCAACCTGAAGCATTATTCATAAGCTGTACACCAGAGAGAAACAAGACAATCATATTGTTTCAATAAAGCTTTTAATAAGTAAAAACAGGTAAAAACAAGTAAAAAAGTAAAAACATTTCCACCAGCTTCTTGGTCCTACGAGAGATAAGAACTTTAAAAATAATTTAGTTGAGGTGGGAGAGAAGGACAAAAAGAAAAGGTTTACCTTCAGTGCCTGTAGAAACAAGCAAAAATCCATTCTGGATTGAAGACGCTTTGCATCAAATTCCTAGAAAAAAAAAGAACCAAATTATTTAGGCAGTTAAGCTTCATACAACCCATAAAGTATACACATACTACGATTGCATGCATTAATCTGAAGGCACACAAACGTGTATTCTTGTTAAGCTGTTGTGCCAGTTCACGTCACTCTGCAGTTACTTCCCTGTAATTATGACACTGAATTCAAAGTTGTGAATACTGTACTTGTCTACAATAAATAAAATGAGTCAAGTTCAACAGTAGTGAAGTCTGTTCTTACCTACAGAAGGCAATAAAGCCATTTTTGTTGCTGCCTGCTAGTCTTTCAGAGGCGACCTGTACTCAAATGCTCCCTGTTTCCTCCCATGGCGACGATCTTGCTACTCATCCCTCAGCTTGCTTCCATGGCTAGCCTTGGCAATACTGTCAACTAATCTACTTTAAGGCAACCTACATGCAATGTAGGTTGGGCTGGGCACTTATAACGTATAACTTATAAAAGCAGACTAAAACTTCCCATTAAGTAAACAGTGAGAAACGCAGCCAACTGTGGACCTGAATTCCAATCAGGTGACTAGGTCAAAGCCCTTCCATGGATATTCACTTTAGGTGTATAGCCAGCAAGTCTTCTCCATTGCTAGGCCTGTCTACATAACTCAAAACCCCAGCCCCCAGTGACTTAAACAGCACAGCTCTTTTAAAAAACAGTAAGATTCTTTATTTCAACAAGACGGTTGAAATGACATGATTAGTACTGACTGAAAATCTACATAACCTCATTTCATTTGGAATGCATTCCATAAAGAAAATAAAGATATAAAAAGCCTGTATGGCAACAAAACTGAATGCAGGAAGTTCCACTCATGATATCGCTACTGTACAGCTCTTCTGATTGGCTGAGAAGATCTAGGGAGTAAACCTGCAGCTGCCCTGTCAGCCCTCTCGCTCTCCTGTCTCCTCTCCTAAGTACTGAGTCCTGTTGAACAATATGAACAACAATGTTAAGCTGCACACTGCCTATTGAGGCTTCCATAGATCATGTTAAAATTTAAACTTGACATGGGGGATCCAGAAGAAAACTACATTTGTTGACAGACCATTTCCTAATACTCATCTACAACAGCACCTAAACTTAAAGCTTTACACGATTCTACATACGAACCTTTAAGGATTAAAACCGTCTGCCTCCCCCAGAGCCACCATATCCTCCACCTCCTGAACCACCACCATATCCACCTGATAAAGATGGAAATTTTAAGTCATAAATTCAATCTAACAAATTTAGTTTGTTACTTACAAGAATAGTTTACTATTAACTCACCACCATATGGGCCACTGTTTCTGCCTCCTCCAAAGTTTCCTTTCATGGGGCCATAATTTGACTGTTGGCTGTTGTAGTTGCCAAAATCATTGTAATTGCTGCCACTGCTGCCACCGCCTCCAAAGCTACCTATACATAAGAACCACATTATGTATTCACAAACATGAACACACATGCAAAACAGCCTTTACACAGTGGCTGACTCACCACCGCCAAAGTTTCCATTGCCACCGTTGTTGTAGTTGTCATAGCCATTACCGCCGCCACCACCACCACCATACCCTCCGCCTCCCTGATTGCCATAGCCTGGTCCACCTCCACCGCCACCATAGCCACGGTTGCCTCCATAACCAGGGCCACCTCCATAACCACCTATGAGGACAACGAAAATAAAATTAAAGCAACACTTCCCATCTTACAATGAGCCTTAATATTGCCCCTTTCAGGAGAACAGCCATTAAAGCAACTCAATAGTCTATTCCATGAATATAACATGTCATACATAAAACTACCAATAAAGCTTGACTTGAAAACTGAAACATACCATCTCCTCCAAATCCATTATTGTAGGCATCTCCACCTCCATACCCTCCACCACCTCTGTCCCCTGAAAGACAGGATACAAAAGCACCATTAAACAAGCAAATCTGGGGACAAGACATCCTTGACCATTTTATTAAAAGCAAGTCAGGGATGAACTCAGACCAACATCAAAGAACAATCTGTTCCATAAATTTGCTGTGCAGGATAAATGCTAACCTACCATGACAATAAGTATTACATTTGAGTTCTGTATAATTACAAAGCCCATATATGCAGACAAAGCACAACTTCCTAGACTGCAGCACAAACATCTATATTAAAAGAAGTTATCTAGCTTTAAATGCATACCTCGGCCACCAAAGTAACCATCTCTGCTACCTCCAAAGTCATTGCTGTAACCTCCGTTGCCATGTCGGCCAAAGTTTCCACCCCCACGTCCTGCACAATGGAATAGAAATTAGCCAACTTGATCACGAGGGAGGGGGAAAAAATTCACATTTCACATAAAAATCAGGGAGCCATCTCTTACCACCTCTCACGTTCCCTGAGAAGTTCTGCATCTCTTGCTTGGAGACAGCCTTTCTTACTTCACAGTTGTGGCCATTTATTGTGTGGTACTTTTGAACTAGGAATAAAACATAACATTAATTCCAAGCACTAAGCCAAAAGCTTAGTCTTCCAGCAGGCCAGCTGGAACTCAAGATACTTACTAACTATGCGATCCACTGAGTCATGGTCTTCAAATGTAACAAAAGCAAAGCCCCTTTTGTTTCCAGTCTTGTGATCAACCATTATTTCAATAGCCTCGATCTTCCCAAACTGATCAAAGTAGTCACGGAGATGGGACTCCTCTGTATCTTCTTTGATGCCACCCACAAAAATCTTTTTCACAGTTGTGTGTGCAAATGGTTTGTTGGAGTCCTGGAATAGAGCACCCACACATTATATATTCATACAGTTCAAGCCATGCATCTAAAGAATAGGCTGTTCTGTCAGCTGGAACTCACCTCTCTAGAAACAGCACGTTTAGGCTCCACAAGCCTACCATCGACTTTGTGGGGGCGTGCACTCATAGCAGCATCTACTTCCTCCACACTGGAGTATGTGACAAATCCAAAGCCCCTAGACCGCTTGGAGTTTGGATCCTTCATAACCTGCAAAAGAAATGGATTGTAAGCAAGCAAATTCAGATCTGACAGACAACTGCCCTGTAGATTGTACATTTAAAAATAAATACAACTAAAGTACAAACCCACCACACAGTCAGTTAGTGTGCCCCATTGTTCATAATATGACCTCAAGCTCTCGTCCGTGGTCTCAAAGCTGAGGCCTCCAATAAACAGCTTCCTGAGCTGCTCCGGCCCGCGTGGCTGGCTCTGGAAAACAAGGCAACTCTGAATATCTAGCTACAACAGCTGGCACCAAAATCCTCAAACATGAACCATTAATCATGTCTGGACAGTTTGCACTTAAGTTATGACAATTCAGCATGTGGTACCTCAAAGATAGTTCAAAAATAACAGCAACATGACAATATTCAGTATTAATTTAACCTTAAAAAAACTCCAACTATGCAGTTGAATAATGGTCAAACAAAAAGTAAGACCTTGGGTAGGATGGTAAGCAGCACTGAGTCATTCAAAGCATGCATTCATACATTTTGCCACAAAATGTTGATTTTGTACTTTGCCAAATTTCGCAGGTTGTGCAGTCTTAAAGATGGTTCTTTGCATGGTGAAACAGTTCTTAAGACTGGTGGAAACCGTATTGTATACGGTTTTCTTCAGCACCCTTTAGGAAATGGTTGTTATGCCGTCAAGCTTGTAACAATAGAAGAACCCCCTTTGGTGCTATACAGAACCATTTTATAAAAGGTCATACACAAAACCATGTACAATGCACTCCCTAACCTGAAGGAACATTTAAGCATACAAATGGTTCTTTGAGTGTTCAGAGTTCTATGTATAACCACTCTAAAAAGACCCCTCGAAAACCCCTCTTTAAGAGTGTAGGCTAAACAGGGCGAGGTGAAGCATCGCATCCGCCATGTTAACACCGGCCACCAGGCTACACTGCTAACCACACAATGGAATATGCCTGCAACAGCCTACTTTCTAACAACATCGCCACACTTCGTGCCCAAGACGTTTTGTGGGAAACAATACAGCCATGTGAGCTTCAAAAAAAAATCCTACTCAAACAGGAACTCCGCCCGGCTTCAGGCCGGTTAAGCTACACTCCGCCATGCGGCCTAACACAATCAAAATGGCGGCACTAAAGCATTCAAGTAGACAGAATAAGCTGCAGTCAGTTTCTTGTTCGAGTTTCCCTGTTCCACCTTAATTGGTACTGCCGTTAACGTTACATTCTGCTCCACTTAAGGTGGAACGGGAAACTTCGAACAAGAAGCCAGCGAATAGGAAGCCCAACGTCAGTCTCGTGTTAAACGGGCAGCTTCATTCACAACTTTAGACATTAAAAACGATCTCCACGAACATTCAGGTCAAACCTTTGTGTAGCCACACACTCTGAAAAGCATTCGCTCATTTAAAATCAACCAACCTCCTTCGACATTTTTTTTTGCACAGCTGCTCTCACTGAACTGCGCCACACAGACCGGTCACCGAAAACGCCGAGGACGAGGATTAAAAAAAAACGGTCAGCAACTATTTATACCCCTCACACGCTTGACCCGCCCACCGCGGAACATGATTGGTTAGGAATTCCCGCCACGGTGCTACGTAACCTTATTTTAGTATCTGATTGGTTACGATTAATGTCAATCTGAAGACGAAGCGCTCAGATCCTCCGCAACCAAACGTTTTGCTCATGTCCGAACTGAGATACGTTTGCAGGCAGCATTAAAAGCAGTTTTTGTACGTTACTAAATGTTGAACGTATTTGAAACCGCACCAATATGCCTTTGGCACGCGAATAATATAAAACATTACAGTCTAAATGTACTATTTGAAATCATGTTGCTACAATACACGAAGATGATAATCTGAGTGTGATTAGACGCGCCCTGCTCAAAAACCAACCAAGTGAATAAATGCTTATAGATGAACGGATAAGGGCATAATCTAGTAAACATCGGTATTGGTTTGCAGGTGAAAATGCAGAGCAGGCATCGTCTGGTGTGTGCATGTGATGTGTGTGTTTGTGTGTGTGTGCGCCATTGTGTGTTTTTGGCGCGCTGCAGCTCACACTCACACTCAGACTCACTTGAATCGCTCAAATCTGCGAAGAGGTTCGCTGCCCTAAACAGCAAGCATCGAAGAAGACCTCTGTGAGTTTAATTGCTTTAGTTTTAAATCACTAGCGTGTGTGTGGTTGGTTTTGCCAGACGTGCGTCGTGTTCGGTTTAGTAGGCTGGATGTTAAATCACCAAGTAGGATCATTAATTTCTCGTAGTCTATAAATGTAGCCGACTGAGCGGTTAGCTAGGCTGGTAGCCATGGCCAGAGTCAGGAATGCGAGTGGGTCTGCGTGTCTGTGTAGCTAACAGTACATATCCTCGGTAGTGAATTACATTGCGCACGATTTCTCGTATCTGTTTCCTCGCCGGAGACCTGAAATGACAGTTAATGTGTTTATAACGTAGCTACAGGCTTGCTAGCTAACCCTAGCCAGCTAACCTAAATCGCCATGTCTCCTGTCGTTATACGAGACTGAAGTTGGCTTCCTATTCAGCAGCTTTCTTTTTCGAATTTTCCCGTTCCACCTTAAATGGTAACATGTAACTGCTGCACTATTTAAGGTGGAACGGGAAAATTTGAATTAGAAGCTGGTTTTAGCTTCGTTCTCGTTAAGCCTCCGGGCCAAGCTTGCCGCGCTGCAACAACCTCACAATGGTAGCTTAACCTCACAGTTACCCGAGTTGTCCCGTTGACAAAATCAAAAACTATGTTGCATCGTTAGTTTCGGCCAAAACCTGTCTTTCTTACGTTTAGTCTAATGATGCTGTCCATGTTTTTGGTGCGGAAGTTAGCTAACCTAATTAGCCATTTCGTGCTGAACTAACGTTAGCTAACGCTAGCTAGCTTACTAAGCCGAAGTGTGGTTTTCTCTAAATAAATCTCATTATGTACATTGTGGTAACCGTGCAAGCAATATTACACCATATTTCCCGTGCCCTTTGAATAACAATTGTTATTTCATTAGTCAGAGCTTTCTCATATTTGTAAGTGTTAATTAAGCTAGCTGGCTAGCTAACCGCTAGCTAAGTTAGCTAACAATGCAACTGGAATGTGAGCCCAGGTAACGTTACACCGGCGCTGTTCAGAGAAATAACTAGCAGGTTTGGTGCGTTACCTAATTTTGCTAACGTTATACGCATTATAAAAGGCAGTTTTACAAGTATCTTCTGTGCTAGACAGGTGCGTTTCCAGTGTCTCAGCGTTATGGCTGAATTAAGCCAGCGGCAGTGTGCAGTAAAAGCCAGCAGTCGTGATGCTGTGCTAGCCAGTTAACGCTAGCTCCTAGTTACAGACTTTGGTTTGGTTTTGGAGAGAATTCGTATACTGTACATTGCATGTTTTTAGCTATAGCGAGGCTATTATTTGCGTGTATTTACACGTTGACTCTCTCATATACCCTTGAATCGCGGTTTTGTTGCTATATTTAAAGCAAACAACCAACGTTAGCTCTCCTAACGTTACCTTTACTCTATTAAATAGGGGCTCAGTATCTATGTAAACGTTAAGGTTAAAAATAATTGAGTGAATTCTAGATTTACGCTTTTTGTGGGGCAATGTATGTTTTTTTCCTGTCACAACCGCTCTTGAGGGCCAAGAGCTCAAGAGGGCACGCATATTTCTGAAATATTAATTTGGTTTACATTTCTAAGAGTGCATTTAGTTTTAAGACTACAGTCAGATATATGCAGTGTATTTGTGCTTTTGCTTAATTCACTTGCTCTTTTACCATTTGATTTTCAGGGGGAGGCAGTCTGCCTGACTTGAACTTAAACATCTGTACTTGAGCGTGGTCTCCGTTCCCTAAGATAGGTAAGCACTAGAAGTAGGTCGGGATATGACAAAAAGCATAGTAGCAACTATGGTCATAATGCAAACAAAGTTTTCAGATATTTTCCATTTGATTGAGCGGGCATAACATCATTATCTCATTAGGAAGAAGTGATATGGAGAAAGGAATACAGCTGGAATGGATTAGGCTGCCTTGTCAGAATATTTAAGAGTTTCTAAATAATAGTGGCACTTAACATGGTGGTATCAGTGGTTGTGTGGATGCAGATGGCCCAATTAAATGCTGTTAAGAGTAAGACCTGGGTCTTATTCCTAAAGCTTCCCATGGTAATCTAGGATCTGCTCCTGTCAGTGAGGTTGTTATAAATAAGAGAGGAATCTCATCCTAGATCTGCACTCCTGCTCTGAAAAGTTTGATTAATATGGCAAATGGACCCATATTTGTGAAACTTCTCAGAAGAAGAGAGTTGATCTGGGACCACCTTACGTCTTTTAAGTAACCGTAAATATATGCCCTGGCCCTGAAATTTAGATCGGATAAAAAAGAAAAAAGTATAGTGAACAATCTAATGCCAAGAGTCAGTGTAGTCTGTGTTGTGTAGATATTCAGAATTCCTGTCAGTCGCTTATTTCATTTGGTACAAAACGGTAATCATGTCGACGGGCATGTGCGTAAGTGCTTGCCGTTTCTTTGCTTGTTTACAGGCGCTTGGACCAGACAGCCTTTCTTAATGATCTTTGTCTTTCATGTCTTTCCTCGTAGAGGGAGAATTTTTCCCTCATTTAGCCAGAGAGAATCCCTCTCTTACTAGTGGGTGAAAAAAAGGGTTCGAAGCAGCCATGGGAAAGAAGAACCAGAACCGTGAAGAGGAGGAGTCTGCGTCCTCGGATGAAGAGGAATATGTGGTAGAGAAAGTCTTGGACAGGAGGGTTGTGAAAGGCCGTGTGGAATATTTTCTTAAGTGGAAGGGTTTTTCAGAGTAAGTTGTTGGAGGTGCTTTGTTTTTGTTCCAAGTTGACTTTAATTATTAATATACAGTTTATACCTCATGTATGTAAACACCTTTAACAGTAGACACAATGGGAGCAAGCTCTGTTTCACACATACTACCGCTTTTCAATTTGCTGCTCATGTTAAGAGGTTAGATTGTTCACTGAGGCACTGCATCCCAGAAGCAGCGTAGAAGTGGTGCGGCATTTAGAAAATAGGCCCATTAAGCCCATTTTTTTATGCATGCAGCACACACCATGCATTAAAATACACTGAAACAAGCAATGAAAACCAATGAACGTGAAACAAGAAAAAAAAATCCCCCCCAAAAAAAAACCTTTGCATACACATTTTGCAGTAGGTCTACAAGCTTGAAATGAAATCACAAGTCAGAAACTGCAAAGGCCAATACGTATATTGTACTCTTTTATGAATTATATCTTAATATGGGGAAAAACTGATTTGATTGTTCATCCACTTGGAAAAAGGATGTCTGTAGGACTTGTGTGCTCCATGGCTCCGCAGCACAAACACTGTATGGTGTAGCAGCTGTCATGCTGCCGCATTACTCATGTCTCACAGAAGTAGAATGTGTGAAACAGATCTAAGTCATAAACCTTTTCCACATTCATAATCATGCATTTTGTCATCATTTTTACCGCCAAGAGAACTGTACTTAAGTAAGTGCTGAGCTTAGTTACCTACTTTGGTGAGTAGTAATTAGTATATAATGTGTACTGAAACGGTGTTTCTGTATAGATTGAGTAAGAAATAGTACAGACCAATGATTGGTCAGATGTTTTTGTTGTAGTATGTATTTTTGTCTGCCACAACTTCTTGAAAATAATTAAAAAATTAGCTAGATAGAATGGCTCTCTGTGACACTCGGAGCCAAATGCAGAGTAAGGGGTAAATCAGCGCTTGTAGCTCCTCCATTGTTGCTGCCGTTTGTGTTTACTGTTGACATTTTGGGTGTCTCCAACACACAACCACCAGAGAACACTGCCCACTTTTACCTTTCAGTTGTGTGATGGGAAGGGTTGGAAATGTTCTGGACTTGAATTAACAGCTATACCGTGCTGTACTGTGCTCTCCAGTGGAAAAACGCCTTTGGTGCACTTTTGTGACACTTTAGTCTTACGTGCATATTAGGGATGCACAGTAATAACAAAACATTAGGGTTGTGATTATATTGTTATGTTGTTGTTGCAGTATGTCTTGGAATACATTAAAACACACTGGTGAATCAATAATGTGACATGGTTATTTTGAGCAATATAATTTAGTTGTGCTTGATTGGATGAATACTCTGATCCATTGCAACACTTATCTGGAACTGTGATTGGTCAAGATGATCATTGCCAAAATGTTTCTGCTCAGAAATTTCTGTTCCTCGTCTAAACTTTAGTCTGTTATCACTCTGCTCCTATTCTGGTTTCTATGCCCTGCTTATGACCTGAGCAAATTTGGAAAATTGAGCCATAATCTTGGTTTTTACTATATATTATTACATAAGCTTGATTGTCTGGCCACCTAGGTTAAGAAATGTGAGATTTTGATAACTATACTTTAAGAAAGTGTCAGGATTTATTGATTTTGGAGTGACACCAACAGTAGGCTGTAAAGCCTTTTCATCTAAAATAACTGTAACCAAGGAACATTAATATTGTTTAGCATAGTTTGCTCCATGCACAGCAACTGAAATTCAGACAAAGTAAAGGATTAGTTACAGAACCCAAAATGTGTTATTTCAATGTTTTAACAACTGCTGTGTAAAACATTAACACCTGTTATTGTTCCTTAATTCTATAAACACAAAGCACATGGGCTATTAGATTGATTGATGTTTTGTAAATCTATTTAAAGTGCATTTTCAGCATTAACAGAATGTTTAGAGGCTCTTTTGCGTGTTGCAGGCCTCTGCTCAGTAATTCTATCAGTAGTGGAAAGGCCAACGTTGAGATGAAGATTATCAACTAAATATTGGGAAGCCCTTTTGCCTATGTATGATGTTACATCATCAACTAATAACCATGTTTATTGATGGGTTTTTTCTAGTAAACACAACACTTGGGAGCCAGAGAAGAACCTGGACTGCCCGGATCTCATCGCAGATTTCATGAAGACGTATAAAAAGGGCAGCAGTGCTACCAGCACTCCCAGCAGCGGGGCCAAAACGTCCAGCACAGGCCCGTCTGGGGCCCGCTCCAAAGACAGCAGCAGTAAGAGGAGAAACTCGGACGAAGAAGAGGAGGGTGGCAGCAAGCCAAAGCGGAAAAAAGAGGTGAGGATGCTTCTAGTCTTGCCCCATTTCCCTTAAAAAAACAACACTGCTCAGAGGTCACAGTGAGGTGGCAGAGCGAGTATCCCTATGAATCCTAATGATTTATGTGGAGGTCAGTGTTAACTCAAACATTTTGGGTTAATTTGAGTAGAGCAATTGTATATGTGGGTTCTGTGGCATTATCAGCTAATTTGTTTCAAAGTGTAACTAGAAAAATGTCTAAAGAATGGACAGGAAATAAACAACCTTCACAGAACATTGGTGGTGCAATGCATCATTTAGACCAATTTCTCAAAATGCATCATTATGTTATTATTATTATTATTATTATTATTGACATATTTTTGCCTTATTGGTTTGTTCAGGAAGAGATCCTTGTTGCAAGAGGCTTTGAAAGAGGCCTGGAGCCAGAGAAGATCATTGGTGCGACAGACTCTTGTGGGGACCTCATGTTTTTAATGAAGTGGTAAGTGCTAGATGTGGCAGTTCCTTGAAAAGTCCACTTTACACCTTCAGAACCATTACAAGACAATAGAGTTGGTCAGACCATTGTCAGCTTTTGCTGAGATCATTTGATTGCCAATGGACTTTCTATTGTGATGCATTTAGTGTAGTTTTCATTCCAGTTCTGCTTGTTTTTAAAGACTTTAGGAGAAGCTTTTACTGTTTAGTCTTTCCACCTTTGGCAAGAGTAATCTGTGGGTGAGAATTACTCTTTGGTGGAAGTGTGAAGGATACATTATTACTGCAATGTAGTGTATTGTCTATTATAAAATGATGAAGTAGGCAGTTCCTGCCTGTTGTTTCCATTGGTCTGCTTACCTTGTAGGAAAACAAGCTTCTATACATCTAAGATCCTGAACAATGCTTTTTCTTGTCTTTGTGTTTTGACCGATAGTAACCTAGTTATCGTGTATAAATCACAGATGTATTTCTTTAGTATAAGGATTGGAAAGATTCTCATTTTAATCTAGTTGAAGTGAACAGTTTACTTGTGTTTATGGCTGAATTCAGCTTTTACTTGGATTTAAACTATAGCATACAGTGTCAGAAGAGGCTACTGTCTGAGTATATTTACAATGTAAACGAACCCTCAGAGGTACAACATGATACTTAAAGGGGAATTCCAACAATTTTTCAAATATTTTGCATAATTCGGTCGTTGTGATGTTAACAAAGTCATTCAGAGTGATTTGATGTGAAACGGTTCATTGTAGTGATTTCTTTACAGTGGCGCTGATAGGAACCAGGTGTCACAATGTCTACAACACTAGTATAGCCATTTAATTTACTATTCAAAACAATCAGTGAACCTACGTGTGTTTCTGTGCTTTTATATGTAATCTTGATAATGGTAAAATAGTGGAAAGTCTGAAACAATACATTTTCTTAATACATTTTCTTTTTGGACTATTTTGCCTTATAACACCCTGCATGTGCCCCTCAGCCATGACAGGAATAAAATAAATGTACTAACAAGACATTGTAGGCTAAGACTTTATGACAAAACTATCATAAAACAATCAGGCAGCACACACCACATTCATAACCATTTTGTGTAATAAACATTTCACACCAAACCACTCTGAATGACTTTGTTTACATCTTAGCCTTTTAATTATGTGGAAATTTTGAAAAGTCAGTGGCATTGCCCTTTAAGGTCCAATTGTACACATATGTGAGGTTTATTTGAATACTGCATTCATTTTTCCACGGGTAATGTGCATATTTCTTTTCATAATGTGCATAAATAAGTAAAAAAAAATCAAAAGCCTGAAGGGGAATATGAAGATATAAATGAAGATATAAATATGAACAACTAAAGGTACAGAAAACATAATGCAGAATAGAGCTTTAATCATGCCTGAGATTTTGGTCCAAACCCGATTACAGCCCAACAATTTTGTCCAAGCCTGACCCAACACACAACATTGTGATTTGAGCCTCAACCTGACCTGAGCTCGACAAAATTCTGTCTGAACCCCACACCTGACTTGAACCACACCAAGTCTTGAGTCAGAAATTAAATTGCAGAATTAAAACTCACAGGATAGCTCTGGTTCCTGTGTAGTAATAATGCACATAATGCTTTTGAACAACATCTCAAATGTTCCATACTGCGCTGCTCTGATGCTGTGCAGTGCTGATGTATTAAAATGTTGGCCTTACTTAATCCTAAAACTCTTTTATATTTGGAAGGCAATAGAATTACATTGATTTTGGAGTGTTTGATTATAGTAGTATTTAATAAAGTATGTACTTATTAATTGAAAAAAAAATAAGGATTCTTACCAAAATAATTAAATGAAATCAAATTCGTGGTGAAATGTCTGATATGATATATTGAATTGTTTTATAATGAACTGTATGAAGTTTGTTGTGCTGTCAGAGACTTTGAATATGAACAAATTCCTTTATGTGGAATTCACATGTAGCTCTATTTTATGAAAACACTTATTAAAACACTTGGGTGTCCTTAACTGTGGTTATTGTCACTTCCCTTACTGCAATATTGCACATCCTCTTGTGTACCATTGAATAACCTATTACAGCATAACTAAGACTGAAATTCAGAAATGTATGAAAACATTCATTCTTAACTCCTGTGATGCAGTATATCCCAAAACTGGAAATGAGAACCACACATTGAATTTCAAAAGTCAGATTCAAAAGTATATATTTCAAAAAATATTCAAGATTATAGGGACACAAAGAAGAAAACATAAATAAAAGAATGGATAAAAATAAAGAAAAATAATCTTAACAGTTTGTCACGTTCACACATAACCTCACATGAAAAGACGTGAGAAAAGCTTAAAAAGCTTAAACAAAAAATTGAAAGTGGTGGGGGTGAGAGCACCCGCCGGTTTCCCCTCTAACACAGACTTTGTCAAAGCAGTTATAGCTTTATGCAAATTATATGTAAATCAGACAGTCTACATATACAACTGCTGATTCATTATTCCAAATCAGAACGTTTTTAATGCTTGCTTGAATTGGTTCAGAAATAAAATTGAACAGCGTTATTGCTGAGATTCAGTCAACAAAGATAGCGTCCCTCTCAGTAACGTCAGCAGGAGTCGCTCTCAGTCAGACTCAAGGTCTTGGAGGTTCCCGAATAGTCTCCTTTCACCCAGTTACACAATGATGTAAATACCCAGTTCAAACTCCTGTACCACAGGCTGCCGCCTTGTCTGGTAGGACAGATTGGAGATGGACATAAATGTCTTTGTTTCTTATGTTTCTCAGGGAACATAAAAAGCCTCACAGAGACACAAGAACTATTATTCCTCAGTGTAAGAAATACATTCTTAAGCAAAATATTCTGTGCTAAAAAGACTCAAATTTGATTTGGAAACTGTTCCGTCTCCACAGGAAGGACTCTGACGAGGCGGATCTTGTGCTAGCGAAGGAGGCCAATCACAAGTGCCCACAGATCGTCATTGCCTTCTACGAGGAGCGTCTCACTTGGCACGAAGATGGAGAGAAGAAAGAGAAGGGTGCTGCAGCGGTGTAAGAGGGCCAGAGGGGGGCGTGAGGGTATCCCACCCAGACCTCCCAACACCCCCTCTCCTCCCCCCTGGAGACAGACACGAGTGCACTCACAATCCGCCCTTTGTTATGGACCATTTTAAAAACACCACCAGCCTCCTAGCAATGGGAGGTCGCTACCCACTTTGTTACGGTCTCCTTTCATCCCTCATGTAAAAAAGCAACTCTTACCAACTCTCACCATCAAGAATTGAGGGACTGGCAAGTGATTGAGGACTGTGGCAAGAGCCTTTTGGGGACTGGATATGTTAGACTGGTGGAATCATGCGTTTCTCTCTTAATTCTTGCAGAGCGTCACCCTGTTTTTCCATGTTTTAAGTATTTGTGCCCCCCCTATGGTTCATGTTCTTACGATGTGTGACAGTGTGATAGCATAGATATTGAATACAACAAAGCAAATGGCAACATTTCTACACAGATGCCATTTTCGTTGTCCTTATCGATACAGCAAGTTTTCGGATCGAGATGGTCGTTCTCCATCTGCAGTGCTGGATTAGTTAGAGGACCGGTTTTCTTCCTTTTTTTATTTTGGTGAGCACGCCAAATGACGGTTGCCCTTTTGTATGCATTCCTCTTGCAGAATCGCTCTCCATCTTGAGGAATGTTTGGAATATGTAGGACCCTGGGGAAGCTTTTTAAACTTTAAATTTCTCCTTAAGGCCCTTCACACATGTCGTATTTTAGCCATATCTGTATTTTTTTTTGGGCTTTTTAAAACATGAATGTCAATTCTTTCCAACCTCTTGGTGTTTTAAAATGTCAGCTCTTATTTAATTTCATAAGCATTTCAACATGTTTGGCTTGCGAAATCTGATCGTATTTGAACTTCATATGTCTGATTGCCTGTCTTCATAGTTATTAATGGGCCTGCTTGTGCCTAGACCAACTTAGGAGATCAGACGAGTATAATTTCGTGTTTATGCAGGGACGTTCCTTTTGTCATTCAGGAGTTATTGTCCATCATGGTCAGACCCAGATGCTCCACCTTGTGGTCAACTTGCTGATAATGTCGAGCATTTAACTTCATGATGATGTAGACTGTGACCATATCACTGTTTACCCTTTCTCTGGCCATATTTAAAAGGGTTTAGCAGATTTGTCAGATTCTCATTTTAGTTCTGTTTTAAATAGTCCAATTAAATGGTCTTTTAACGGGGTTATGAACTCAGGTGTGCAATTCTGTGTTTGTAGAGCCACTGGACAAATGATACCCAATTAAAAAAAAAGGAAAAAAAAAGAAAGGAAAAACCCTGATTTTCGTTGACACGACAGAGCTACTGATTCTGATTCAATTAAAATGTAGTCAGATGATGTTTGTATTAGATTAATTACCACCCACTCTGTGCTGGCTTCTTGGAACATTTTCTTAGCTGTTCTTGTGTTCTCTGTCTCCACAGTGGTGGTACCTTTTAGAAGGGGGTCTGCCCTTTTAAACTTGCTAAAAGGCTACTTTTAGACAGTGGAGTGAAACGGACTCGCACGGTTTTGTGACCATTTTACGCACCACTGATTGTAATGACTGAGTCTGTATATGCATAGTTAAAATCAGAAAGAGAGAAGAATTTCAAGGCAAAGATCAGATATTCTTCGGCTTTCTGTCTAAACGACACTGTAACAGGGTTGTGCATATATCTCTCTTGCAACTGTATTGCTCCACTCTTCATTTTGTCCTTTGTTTTATATTTCTTCGTGTTCTGTTACTTTCATCATGTTACGAAAGTACCCGTCCCATGGCTGATCATTTTATAAAAAGATGTCCATTCAATCAAGTGTTTTCAAAAACATGCTTTTGATGTCTTTTACCAGTTGATTCATTTTTTAAAAAAAATGTCTTGTATCAAATTGTAGTAAACCTAGTTTTCAACACATTTGATTGTAGTTTCATTCAAATAAGCTGACATTGTGATTGGACTGTTCTTAAGGATAGACAGCTAAAGTCTAAGTGGGTGAATTTTGGGTCATTGTGCATTTTTCTTTTCCCAGATACACAAAGGCAGTGCTTCACTTTTCCAGCAGATGGTGCTATTCTACTATGCTCTATTATTTATAGACATGACATTTTAGCGTAGCCCACAATATCACAAAGGATAGTCCTGTTTTTGATAAGATTTGTTGAATTGATTCTTTGTGTTGGTGTAAACTGTAAATTTTAATCTCAAGCAGTGAGTGAAACAAAATGCCTCTGGATTATGTACATATACGGACCAAAAAAGACTACAGTTCACTGGCTTTGTCTTGTATCAGTAATTCCATGAATGCTGTTTATCTTTGATTTTGACTAGTTCTGCACTGCCTACTAGTAGTAAAGAAAAAAGTAACATTTGTTCTATTGATCTTCACATAGAGCATTTCAAGTACATGAAGTAACCCACATCCTGCTCATTTGTGAAATATCATCTGTGAACTATCTTTGTTCTCTTGGTTTGTACATGCAGACATGTAGTCAAAACTGTCAAGTCACCAAAATAAATCAATAAATAAAATGTATGATTCTTATGGCAGCGGATTTGAGCCTCAGAAAGACTGAATAATGCTGTAAAGAAGAACGGTAGGTGAGTACTGTTTGAGTGAACTGCTGCATGGCAGGCTGCTGCTGCTTTTATCCCAGATATCAGAGATGGAGAAAGAAGAAAACAATGGCTAAACAATTGCATTTCCAATTTTAGCACTCATGACTAATGGAAGCCCAATGAGAGTCTAATTTTAGATCATTCAATAAAAAAGCTAGACTTTCAACCTCTTTATTTAGCTCTGATAAAACAACCATGGATTTTTGGTCTATTCACATATATTTATTTATTTAGAGCCCCTGTTCACTGTGCACCATCATTACATGCATTACATGTTACTTTCATACAGTAAGTTAGTTTATGAGATCATTATTATTTTGTGGCAGCAAATGTGTGTTTGTGTGTGTGTATATATATATATATATATATATATATATATATATATATATATATATATATATATATATATATATACTCCGGTATATCTTCCACTGTCAGAAGACAATTCGGTGCTATGATAGGATATTATTAGGAAAAGGAAATTGACAAAAAAGAATACATTTTACAGATAAAAAAAATAAACAAACTGCTGGTGTACTGAGAACAATGGACACACCAGAGTCCAGACCTCAGCATCACTGCATATGTTTGAGATTACTTGGATTGTAAGAAGCAGAAAATATAACCAACTTCTAAGACTGAACTTTGGAGCTATGGAAAAATAGCCCTGCAGATTTCTTTGAAAAGAAATATCCTGTCTCCTGAAAAGAATGGAATCTGTAATAAAGGGAAAGGGTGGACACACTAAATAGTGAAAAAAATGAAATGATGAAATATATATATATATGTGCAGTACTGTGCAAATGTGCCATAACATAAAGTATACACATAGATTTTACACACACACACACACACATTATATATATATATATATATATATATATATATATATATATATATATAAAACAAAAATCTCCAAAATGGTAACTTTACAGGAGAAGGAAAAAAACCTTCTTTACTTTCTTTGCTAAGTCAATGGAACCATACTTTTTTACAAGTCATTTTTGGCCATTCAAATACTGTCAAAAACTACAAAAACGCCAAAAATGGAGATATATAAACACATATAAGACACACATAAAATATGCATATCGATTAGCTTAACCATTTCCAAAGTTCTGCTTGAGGAAGCCCTGTTTTACAGTAACCATCCAATGATGGAAAATCATGATGAAAATGAACAAATCTATACAATGACTGACGTTCACTGAGAAGTGAGGAACCAAACCTGTGTTCTTCTAACTGTATTCTTCTCATCAACATATATTAATAACTTTACTAAAAAATGCAGAGTAAGTCTATGAGGTGAATTGTGGCGGCGGAGTCTTAAAGCTTTAGCCCTGTTGCTCCTCAGCAGCCTCTCACCTCTGTGGAGCTCAGCATTAAAGACAGAAGCAATCTTTCACCCCCACCTCCATCTCTTACTCATACATGGCTGCTTTCCTGACTACCTCAGTGGCAGTGGAATTTTCCAAAGTGAAGGGGGGAGGAGAGAGAGAGAGAGAGAGAGAGAGAGAGAAAGAGAAAGAGAGAGAGAAAGAGAGAGAGAGAGAGAGAGAGAGAGAGGGAAGCTGCAAGCTCCAAATGGAATGCAAAGGTCACCAGTAAATTTGCAGCCGTGGGGAGCAGAGGGAGTGCAAGGTGGTGTGCTTTATGGAGCGCTGGGCCTCTACCGGCTGCACTGCCATCTCCACCTGGAGGAGAAAAGCTCAGCATGAAGGCTGGATCTGCAGAGAAACAAAGAGAGAAAGAGAGAGAGAGAAAGAGAGAATACCAATTAAGGGTTAGAAAAAGTAACACAGCCATTCAGGCATACTAGAAAGTTACCTTAACTCCACCCCACACTCAATGAAAGAACAAACATATTTTATACTGTTGGCAATTTATTAACCTCTTTCTACAGGCCTCTTAGTGGAATGGAAATAGACTAAACTATTTTAAATTAATGTAATAAAATATTTTCCTCATAACTCTGTTAGCAAATGAACTAGATAACACTGCTGACTCTTTGAGTGTGAAATGTGACTCTGTGTTAAGCTGCTAGCGAGCAACGAGGGGTGAGAACTCCCTTCAGTGAAGGAAAAAAAGTCACATCTTTCTACAAAGACTACTGTGCCAAATAAGACAGACAGCAAAATTGCAGCTTTCTTTATATCGAAAATCATGTACATCTGCGAGGGGTGATTCTAGACCCTATTTAGAGGGCTACAGTCCCCTTGTTTGTCATGTCAGATCCATTTTTCTGCAGTAAACAACCAGCAAACTATCCTTTGAATTCTCCATCTTATTCTGCAATTTCATGGTTTTGAACTGTATTGAAGATTTTGTATTTTGTTTTGTATTTTTCTTTTGAATTAGGGAAGGTAGTAATGGGGGTTGGCTAGAGGTTTTGTTTGTTATTTTGGTGTTAGCCAAATAACAAGCCATTATATGAGCAATGGCATTAAGCTTTCCATACCCCACTAAATCTGAATGACTGGCAAAGTGTAGCAGTGATACCATTTCGGAGATACTTGTTTTTCTTTGGGCAGCGGCGATTTATTTATTAGCTTGTGTAGGCTAACTACCTAGCCTTTTCAAAAAGCAGGGCACCTTTTAGGGTGGGTTGACACATTTGACTGACTATCAGGTAAACACAAGAGAATATGAAACACAGATGAACCATAAAGATGCAGAAACTGACATAGGATAATAAATAGAAAACTGCTCTCAGACTCCCAGCATGATCAGAGCCACGGCGCTCCACTCATTCTGATGTTACTGAAAGACATTAAACCAAGAACAAAACCACAGACATCGATGTTAGATGATATGTTGCTTGAAGTTTGCAGCTGGACAATAGAGTCTCTAGCGTTACTATGTTAATTAACCCATAATGGCCTTGAAATTCAGGGAAAATTGATTTGCCACATAATTTTTTTTAGAAATTTTGTTTGGGGGCTGAGGATTGTACCTAAGGGTAAAATCCTAGTATAGGATAAGATTTTTATAGGAACAGTTGTAATAAAATCCAGTTAGTTTTTGCTTTTGTAAAGCATACATTTCCATCTTACAAACATATTCCATCAACATTATTGAAGAAAAAAAGGCACAGTAACACCAACAAAATAAAATGTAATGTTATAAAAAAACACTTTAAAGACCATAAACAGTGCCCTTTGGCCATTCCAAAGCAAAAAGTTTGGGCACCTCTGCTCTATAGGGACCCCACATTGGTAGGAAACCAAGGAACTCTGACAGAGGATACATAAGTCTCCAGCAGAAAGAATGAAGTGAATGAATAAACTGTTGTTTCAGCTTTTTAAAGCATTTTGTGTATTACTGAAATTCCATTTGGATTAGGCGCATGCTTAGACGTCGCAATATTTAGCTCAGGGGTTGGGAGCTTTGGATTCTTGCACAGTTTGGTGCCCAAACAAACTTGATTTAACTCATCAGCTAGTTACCAGGTTTAAAAGGTGTTCTAGAGTAGATCCGTAGAAAACTTCTGTAGTGATATTATGCATATGTCCCATTTCGCTTGAAAAACTAAAACCACAAGCTTTTTGTTGTGGCTGCTAGGGGTGTGATGATACACATATTTTCAGCTTCAATACAATATTTGATCCTGATGTCAAGATTTGATTTTTTAAACAGCTAGCAATATGTTCTTGCATGCTGTCAGTATACATGGAAAATGTTGATGCATGTGTGCTTTCATAATGTTGACAAATGCAGTATTGTTTTAAATACCACAATGGCTTCCTCGCACAAGAAGCAGACTGCTTATCTTTAAATTCACTGCAAAGACATTCTTCACCCTGTCTCTGCCTCAACAACTATAGGCTCCTCCAAGCAGCAGGCAGAAAATCTAAAAAGGAAGCTACTTGATGTCGACAAAACAAGGGAAGACTATAAAAAGATTTTAAAGCACTTTCAGCTCACTTTTTTCACTGTCCAAAATGTCATTAAAAATGACAGTTAAGGAGAATTGTAGAATTTGGTCTGCAAGACCAAAAAAAACTCTGCTGACCTGTGCTGACCTGAAAAGACAAAGCAAAACCCCCATATGACAGCTCTCCAGGAAGGTTTAGCCCAGTGTTTCTCAGTCCTGGCCCTGGAGGCCCACTGCTGTGCACTTTTTATAGTTTTCTCTGCTTGCAACAAACCTGATCCAACTAATCAACCCATTAGCAGCCCATTAATAAGTTAAAGTGGCAGGGAAAACACAAAAAAAGTGCAGGGCAGTGGGCCTCAGGACCAGGGTTGAGAAAAACTTGTTTAGCTGACACAGAAGTGGTGGTGCACCTTTCTACTGTGCAATATTGTCTGCATAAACATGATCTGCTTGGAAGAGTCAACAGAATGCAACCTTACCTGTGACCTCTTCACAAAAAACAACATTTGAAGTGTTCAAAACAACATAAGATAAGTCAGGCATTTGGGAAAAATTGTTGTGGACCAGTGACATAAAAATGGAACTCTTTGGCCACAATCACCAAAGGAATGTTTGGGGAAAAAAAGGAGCCGTATTTGATGAAAAGAACACTGTGCTGACTGTAAAGCATTTTGGAAGCGAAAAACTAAAGCTGAAAAGATGCTGGCTTGTATGCCAGGACAATGATCCAAAACATACCTCAGAATCCACAACTGAAGCTTTTGGAATGGCCAACATAAAATCGGTAAAAATCTGTGGGAACATCTTAGACATACTGTGCATGCAAGATGACTTAAGAACATCACAGAACTGCAAGAAAGTGGAGAAAATTCCTAAAACAAGAATAAAAAGACTCCTAACTTGTTATAAAAAGCATTTGCAAGACATCTGCCAAAGGTGGTGCTACTAGGTACAGACTTAATATGGTATCCAAACTTTGGCACACGCTGCAGTTAGTATTTTTTTACATATTAAGTTTATCAAATATGAAATAACTGTGCAGTGCCATTTAGCAGAAAAATGCTATTTTTTAATTTATGTAATTTGGCCAGGGGTGCACAAACTTACATTCGTATTTAGGCATCCCTGGTAAAATGATGTGTTGTTGATTTTCTAAGTGAAAATTGGTTAACTCATTCTCTACAGAGAACACACTTTTGCACATTTTAATGCACAATTACTTTTTATTTATTGAATTTAATATAATGGGGAGAAAATAAAACATAAAATGTGGCCTGTGCAAAGGTTATGGCACATTTTCTATTTTATGTTTTATTTTTAGGCCAATTTTCTAGAGGGCCAGTGAAATTTATCCTACTTAAAAATTTACAGCAATGGTTTGCATGGATTTCTTTGTGCTCTTATAAAGGCTTATACACACTGAATCTGAATGTTACGGATGAAAAAACGCACGTCAAGTTTTGAAAATGAACTCAAACACATTGAACATTATGAACATTATTATTAATGCAGTTTTTCACACCGAATCTGAAACTGTGGGACGGCAATGCTGAGTACACTTTTTAAATCGAAGCCAGCTTGACTTTCTGTGTTGTACAGATGCATTGAAAATCAGCCCAAGTAATCAGAGCTCTTTTGTTATGTGTGCAGTCTAAGCAAATGTGCATCAGCATGAAGGCAAGAAAAGCTCATTTTGCTTGTGGCAGAGAACAAAAGCTTATATACCAAGCAACACGGTGAATAGAAAAATGTGGTTAAAGAAAGTTAAAGTTAAGTTAAAGAAAATATATTCCGGACCATCAGCTGAGAGTGACACAGAGAGTGTTTACAGCTGTTTTATTAGGTACATTCTAGTCCACAAACTTTAAAAAGCATGTTAGACTTGATGTGAAGGTTCCACTGTGTTAAAACTTGCACTTGGTGTGGATAGGCCAGAACTTGCTGTGGTTTTGAAGTAAAAAATAACTTCCTCCAACCAACCCCAACAAAATGTGAAGGATCCACAAGATGGTGGCCTGTTTGAGCCCAGTTTCCTTTGGTTAAGTCAACTGAATTCCGTGGCCTAAATCAGAACAGAACTAAAAAAAAATGAAGATATTTCTGACGTTAAGCACAAAAGTAGAAATTAAGTTCTTTAATACCAATTTTTTAGTTAAACAATAGAAACAAATTTAATTGATTATAACTTCACTTTAACATACTAACACTTCTTAGAATGTATAGTGCACTACATAACAGATGTA
Source organism: Colossoma macropomum (assembly GCF_904425465.1). NCBI lineage: Eukaryota > Metazoa > Chordata > Actinopteri > Characiformes > Serrasalmidae > Colossoma > Colossoma macropomum. The sequence continues at coordinate 34,237,666 of NW_023494802.1, read as the reverse complement.
TGTGATACAGGTAATCAAGTGTGTTTGATTAGGTTAATCACCAAACTGTGTTGGACACTGGCCCTCCAGACTGGAGTTGTTTGCCCCTTCTCTAGTGAATATGGAATACTCATAATGCACTGGGTTGCTTGGTTTAAAGCTTCCTGCATGATGTTTTGCATGTTTATGCAATGGTATATGACTACTGTTGCAGATCAATGAGCAAACTTGTTTAACATTAGTGTGCAACATCGTTCTTTTGAACTAGAGGCTGTATCTGAACCTAAGCCCTATTCACTATACAGTTCACTATTTTGTAGGGGTGTCTAGTGGAAACATTTAGTGCACTCTTGCAGTAAGTACTCTAGAGGACATGGAATACCCAAAATGCACTGGATTGTATGCAAACCTGTGCAATGTTAGTGTATGAAGTTGTTCACTTTAATTATGAACTCTGTTCCGTATAATAGTGATCTACATGGTGATCTTCCAGTGTGGAACAGTGATTAGGGGCCCATTTTTAATGGCGCTACAAAATGACAGACTCCTGAAAAAGTGCACTATATAGTGAATAGCGCACAGTTTCGGACATAGCCCGTGTTTGTTGGGGAGTCAGAGAAGAGATAGTTTGTCTCTGTAACCTTTCGGACAAATGAGCTCCGGTGGGCTTTCCTGGTGGTGGGGTTTCGGCACTACTGCACATTAGCCCAAATGGATGAGTGTCGAGGGGGCCCCGAGCAGCTGTGGAGTGGGGCGCGAGTCAGGGGAAGGGCTGCTGCAGTGGGCTGCATAGTCACTGCAGCTTTTTCTCCACACACACACACGTTTCCTTTTTACACAATGTCAGGGCATGGGGTAATTCATATGTGCCATATATATAAATGTAAGTACCTTTATGTACTAGTAAAATGTGTCCATATATTATATATATATATATATATATATATATATATATATAAGGAGAAGGAGAAGATAAGTTACACCATGATCAATTTAAGATAATCCAAAACTGGTAATTAAATGATTAAAAGATGTAGAAAAAATGGGACCCCTAACAACCGAGTAGGACCTGGTAGACCACCAAAACCATCCCCATCAGATAAACAGCATGTTAAGCTTTTATCTTTGAGAGAGGAGGAAATTAAGCACCACTCTTAGTTCAGATCTGAAAAAAGGTGTTTCTGTCCATCCTTCCAATGTGAGAAGACAACTCAACACTATGAGTCTGAAAGGATGTGCAGCTGTCAAGAGACCTTTAAATATATAAATATATGTTTTCAGCTTTTTTCCAGATGTTGAAAAATGAACTACTGAATTGCTGTTTTGAGTGGAAATGACAGAAATGAAAAGGTGGCCTATGACCTTTGAAGGGTACACTGTATGGTACTGCCTGTATGTAATAAGAAATTTCTAAGCCTAAACCTGAACCTAAACCCTTAGTAACCAAAAACAAATGCTTTTGTCCTGTCAGTTTTTAAAAATGAAACATGCTGCTCTTTAAATAACAAAGTTCCAGACCGTGTTGTTAGTCCTGACACTCGAGGTTAGTCCTGTTTTCCAGGCATTTCGTTTTTGTCCTGCAAATGTATGATATCCACCCCCAATCCCCCCCACTTACAAAGTCATTCCCTTCCTGGTGCAGCAGAGTAGAGCAGCTCTGTGTCCTCCCGTGGCCCCTGAGCCTCATTTGGAAGCTGCATACCATTACCTGCTTCTTCAACCGTTTATTAAACTGGACTGTGAATGCGGGTTGTGCATGAAGAGAGTTTGCATGTCCTGTTGTGTTACCGGACTGAGGGCTGCGCTCCAGCACACACAACCTGCATCCTGGCGTCCTGCCGTGCGTCTGCTCTTCCCGCAGTGTCCCAGGACGCCCCCAGGGAATGAGGAATTGACTCTGTGAAACAGTCCCCCTTATCTGCTGATCTACAGGAGGGTAAAAAGGCAGAGCTACTGCAATTTAGGTGCCAACTGCATTTAGAGCAATAGTTCTGCGAAAAGTCGTATTTACATAGTTATCTCTTTACTGCAAATGGCAAATGTAGTCAATCAACAGAGACATGTTTGGTGTCTGGAGTTTGCTTCTTTAGTTTTGCACTGGTGCTATGAGGCTACTTATATATTCCATTATAAGTAATGGAAGCTTATAGCCACCATGTATGCCTAAACCATCACACACTGGCCTCAAACTGCAACAAAATAGACTCTTTAATGGACAAAAGTACATTTTGAAGCCTGAATTATTATATGAATTATATTTGAGGGAATTCCAAAATGTCTTCATGATTAAATGGTTAAGATGTAAAAGTCATTCAAAGTGGTTTGATGTGAAATGTCACATTCTGGAGTCAGAATCGTTTACAGTTTTGGTGACAGGAACCAGACATCTGAAAAATGTAACGCCTCTAGAAGCTCCATCACAGAAAGTACACTGATTGATTAGCCACACAGGTTCACATGAACACAGGTTCATTGGTGGTTTTGTATAGTAAATAAAATGGCTATATTGTACTGTAAACATGGCGACCCCTGGTTCCTATCACCACCACTGTAAAGAAATCTGACCTGGTGAGTTTCTGTACAATGAGCCACTTCACTTCAAACCACTATATATGACTTTATGTTTACATCTCAATGACTGCAAGATGCTACGCTTCCTTTACTTGTTAGCTACATTAGCTTCGAACTCCAGTGCAAAACTAAATAAGTAAGAGACACCAAACATGTCTGGCTGACTACTTTTGAGGTAAATAATTGGAGAAATTTGTGTACATTTTTTCCCAAACTATCTCTTTAAAGCTTGGCTACGCATCAAGAGACAAAAGCACCCCCCCAACTTGGCTCCCAGCGGCCCCTCCCCAGCACCCCCCCACCCCATCTCCTCCTCGGGCCGAGGGAGCGGGAGAGTTATGGCGGCCATAAAAGGCAGATAATGCATTGTTAACTAATTCTGTCTGCTTGGAGCTGATGTATCCAGCACTCTAAATCTCCATGCCTCCAATAAAATGCAAATGCTAACGTGGGCTGATAGCGTAGCGAGCAGGCCGGAGGTAAATGCTGGCAGAAGAGGCCCTTGCATGGCCCGGGAGCAGATACCATGAGGTTTGTTTGGTAGGAAATTCTGACATACTGGAACTAAATCAGCACTGCTTTAGTAGCAGCCCTGCCTAGGATCCTTCGGCCACTCTGTTGCGGCCTCTGCAGACAGACAACGGAATGATGTGTGAATAAATGTCAGGGCGTAAATGCCCCGCTCGCTGATTCATGGGATCTTTTAAATGAGCTCAGAGCAAATCATTGTACTACTTCATATGTATTATTTACAGCATACTGCATGAGGGGTTTCAATGGAGAAATATTAATAGTGTTTGCCTCCAGGTCAATGTAATTATCAAAATGTTGAGCGATAAATTGTAATTCTTCATGCCGAGGGTTTAGATGAGATTTACATAAAATAATGGTATGTTAAGAAGGTTACATTTCCAAATATATGAATTTATCCACACCATAATTTTTCCTTAGCAAAGACACCTTCATGGTTTTTTCATCAGACTGGTCTGCTCTGCATTTTCCTGCATTAACACATTGATGTAATTAATGTGTCCGGTTCAAAGAGGTCCAAAGTAATACAGAGATGTTCCTACATCTCTCAGTTCAGGCACTGTATTCTTTTGTTTTGTGCACTTTCTGTGAAAGAAATGCAGTAGTTGAGGATGAAGTGGCCACTCACTCTGTAACCTGCTGGGATTCTAAACATCGATTCCGATCTATAGTTCAATTAGCGTATGGCGATTCTGCACCATCAGTTAATGATGGCTGATTTGTGCTCGTTCATAACTCTGGGCCTATACAATAATTAAACCATAAATTCATTTGCGGCTGAGAGGTGCGTGTGAGGGAGTATGTGTGTGTGAGGATGAGATTAAAACCATTATATTCAGCCTGGCAACTGAAATCGTGAAATACATATACATAGATCAGTGGGTTTCTTTTACTATAACATTTATACTATAACTGTAAATAATCGCTATACATAATTTACAACCTTCATTCAAACATTGCTCAGTTCCTTCAGCCCAAAAAAGATCTACAGTCATCTGCAAGTTTGCAAATTACATGTATTGTTGATTTAACATACATCATGTACAGGGAAGAAACGTATATATGACATTCTTCACCCAAAAAATATAAAATATGCTATTACTTTCGAACAGGCACATTTTATGTTTTATTTTTTCCCTAAAATGTTAAATTCTGCCACTGTAACTATGCATTAAATATGCAGAAGAGCGTTCTCTGTAGAGGACGCGTTAACTTATTTTCAAATTCGATGTAATTTGACCAGGGGTGCCCAAACATTTGTATACAACTGTATATTGTAATGATGTGAGCTTTACAGTAAGCATAAGGTTTCGGTGGCAACAGACATACACCTATATAGTGTATTAAGAGTTTTAATGTATGTGAGTTATAATGCAGGATAAATCCCAGCAGTCATTTCCCCCAAGAAAACTTCATCTCTACCACTGTAAATGAAATCCACGTCAGCAAGTTTCTCTACAATAATTTCCCATTAAAACACTAAGAGGGTCTTGTATCCCCCTGGGTTGGTTGAGGGAGACAAAGTTGGGTGTGTGAGGCTATATATCTATATATAATTGATATTGTGGGTTTTATTGTATTTTGTTTTCTTATTTTTTGTTCTGCACTTTGTGTTTCAGCATTAGTCATATGGCTACCTGCCCAGAATTTGCAGATGGAAATTGGCTTATTAGCTAACACTAGTGCATCTCGTCTCTTTTCAGATTACTGTATTTTGTGCATGATCCCTAACAACATAAAAATAATAAACTAAACTAAACTTAAAAAATGACTTTAAGGTGGTCGTTGCTGCTGCTGTTTTTAGTTTTGCAAAGTAATTTTGACCATTTTTACAGATAATTTTATCATTTTTTGCTACCGGTGTCAGATAATCTTTTTTTTTTTTTGACAAAATTTCATTTTAGAGGACACTGTTGCCCCAGACAAAGCTAAAATCTCTAAACCAGGGGGGGCTAAACCCTATTCCTAGATATCTTCCACCCTGCAGAGTTTAGTACTGTCTCTAAGGTTCAGATGCGCCAGAAGGCCTTGCTAAACTGGATCTGGTGTGTTAGAGCTGCTGTTAAACTCTGCAGGGCAGCAGAGGTCCAGGAGCAGAGTTAGGCAGCTATGCTCTAAATGTATTGAGATGCAACTGAGACAGACTGGAGCATGTGACTCCATCTATGGAGTCAGGCTTATGACCACACGCCTTCTTGTCACTGAGAATTCATTGCAATGCAATATAACATAAGCCCATAAATCTGATAGGTCCAGGATGCTGCAAAGAAAGAAATAGTTCACATTTTTAGGTGAGAGTTAGATTATTAGTTGCCAGTAGTTTCTTTCCCCTGGCAGATTCTCTTATTTATCAAACTGGTTTGACAGCATTCTGGCACACCGTAGTAATGTTCACATGCTAGTGGAATCAGTTATGCAGTGTACTGTCATGATCATTGTCATTTCTGGGTCCTGCACTGGGGACTCCAATATTATATTGCACATGCACCTAATTACCAAACAGCTGCTAATTTTTAACCCTTAACTTTATCTTAGTTACATTTACATGTATGCATTTTGTATCCAGAGTGATGTTACAGAGGTAGGTGAGTGTAGCGCTAGGGATCTTGACTCTTATTGGTATAGTGTGGCGTGGTTGCCCAGGAAGAGAATTTTATATATATGCATGCTATACACTGATCAGCCATATCATCCTTCCTTCAACACTCATTGTCCGCTTTATCAGATTCACTCACTACATATGTGCACTTTGTAGTTCTACAATTACAGTCTGTCCTTCTATAGTCCTTCTTTTTGTCTGCATACTTTGTAACCCCCTTTTACCCTGTTCTCCAATGGTCAGGACCACCACAGAGCAGGTATTATTTGGGTGGTGGATCATTCTCAGCAATGCAGTGACACTGATGTGGTTGTAGTGTGTGAGTGTGTGTTGCACTGGTGTGAGTGGATTAGACACAGCAGTGCTGCTTGAGTATTTAAACACCTCAGTGTCACTGCTGGACTGAGAATAGTCCACTAACCAAAAATATCCAGCCAACAGCGTCCTGTGGGTAGCGTCATGTGACCACTGATGAAGGACTAGAGGATGACCAACACAAACTGTGCAGCAGTAGATGAGCTATTATCTCTGACTTTACATCTACAAGGTGGACTGACAAGGTAGGAGTGTCTAATAGAGTGGACAGTGAGTGGACACAGTGTTTAAAAACTCCAGCAGCACTGCTGTGTCTGATCCACTCAGACCAGCGCAACACACACTAACACACCACCACCACATCCGTGTTACTGCAGTGCTGAGAATGATCCACCACCCAAATAATACTTGATCTATGGTGGTCCTGTGGGGGTCCTGACCACTGAAGAACAGCATGAAGGAGGGCAAACAAAGTATGCAGAGAAACAGATGGACTACAGTCTGTAACTGTAGAACTACAAAGTGGTAAGAGGAGATCATAAAATGGACAATGAGTCTAGAAACAAGGAGGTGAACTTAATATTATGGCTGATCTGTGTATGTACTGAATTTTATTAAACCTTCTCAAAAACACCCTAATTGGTTCAACCTAATTGGTGTACAGTTCTAGGAAAAAGCTTCTGTAATATTTTAAGATCAAATGATGCTTTATCTCTAGGCCATAAGCCAACTCCAGTGATCTCTATTAGCAAGCTAGTAGGCTAAAGACCATATTTTACCATATATTTACTTAGGAATTTAATTTGGCCCATTTTGCAACCAAAACACTTGTTTTCGTATTTTTGTTAATCACAAAAGAGCAAACACTCTACTACCCCAAAGGAAGAAATACACAGCTAACAACATCACATGTGTGATTTTTCAGGCAATGATTGGATCAGATTCATTCATTTTCTCTTTGATATCCAGTCCAGCATTTTCTGCTGTTATCGTGATGATATTCATCAACACCAACATGCCATCTCTAGTCATAACAGTAGTGCTTAACAGGCTATTTGTCCTGCAGTATATTACGTAGAATGCTGTCAGCCTTAGGGAAGGGATGTGGATTATCTCACACACAGACACACACACACACACACACACACACACACATCATCTAAACCGCTCATCCTTCTGGGTCGCGGTGCGGTGCTGGAGCCTATTGTGGATTATCTCCCGCAATCAAATTGGCATCTTTTTAATATTGAATACTTTACTGCTGTCAGGAAAAAAAACTCGTATCTTGTATTTTTGAGTTTTTATCATAATTTGAAAATGCCTGTTGCTCTTTACATTTTGTGTAAATTTCATGAAGAATGGACCAAAATAAATGTCCCAAAACGACTTGGAAAATAGTCTGGTTCCACTGACTTACATTAAAAGTAACATAGGTTTTTTCATTCTGCTGTAAAGTTAGCGACTTATTTCTTAGACAGAGGAATAATTGTTCTTTGGCCTTTGTGTCTCTGCGAGGCCTGTGACATGTTCCTTGAGAAGGATGTTGTGGCATGAGCTAAAAACTTGTTTATGCCTATCTCCAATCTGTCCTACCAGACAAGGCAGCGGCCTGCAGTACAGGAGTTTGAACTGGGTTTTACGTCATTGCATAACTGGGTGAAAGGCGACCATTCAGGAACCTCTGAGGCCTTGAGCCTGACCGAGAGTGACTCTTGCTAACATCATTAAGAGGGACACTATCTTTGTTGACTGAATCTCAGCAATAAACCTGTGTTCAGTTTTATTTCTGAACCAATTCAAGCGTGCATTATAACAGTTTTGATTTGAAATGATGAATCAGCAATTGCATATGTAGACTGTCTAATTTACATATATTTTGCAGAAAGTTATAACTGCTTTGACCAAGTCTATGTTAAGGGGGGAAGACACACTCACACCACACCTATATGTGTATGTGTGAACATGAGAATATTTTTTTCAATTTTTATTCATTCTTTTAATTACATTTCCTTCTTCATGCTCCTGTAATCCTGAAAACCTTTTTCTTGCTAAATTTTAATAATCTATTTTACTTTTGAAATGCAACGTGTGGTCTTCTCTGTGGGGAAATTATGAAAGGGTGTTTTTCATACATTTCATACAAAGTTTTATTTCAATCATGCTGTGGTAAATTACTAAACAGCGTTTTGACAGAATTTATGATTTTATATGATTGTCATGTTTTGGCCATCAGTGTTGTTAGCACTGTGAAAACATCTCTCTCAGAAAAAAGTTAGCCCACTGAATTAAAGTGCTAGCTAAACAGTGAAATGCTAGAAATATTACTGTTAGTTGACTAGTTAGCTACCAAGCTAGCTAAAGTTAGGCATGTGGTAGTGAGCACAATAGATAGCTAATATTTGATTATACTCAACGTCATTTTTGCTTTTGAGCTTAAGAGGACAATAAATTGAGTGGAATCTTGTCTCTTTCACTCTTGCACTTCCTTTAAGATGGAGGTTTCTTAACAAAGTTATTAAAGTGTTAGTTTTGTTGTTGGAGAAATAGATTAGGAGTCAATGAAGAACTCTTTTTTTGTAAGGTTGCTGAAGAACATATAAAAGTTCAATGTAAAAATTGGGTCTTAACTAAAAAGTAACTGACCAGGTTGGCTTGCAATCCAGAAGCCAGTAAGCTCTACTTACTTTATAAAATTAAAACAAAAATTGTTAGTGTTCTTATAAGAATGTGTCCTTTGTGGAGTAAACAATGGTTCTTTAAAGAACTACCCATAGAAAGGTTCTTTAGGGAACCAAATTCTTTGAACCTTTTTTAGTTCCACACGGAACCTTTATTTTTAAGAGTAAAGGTGCAGCTTCCTAAGGTCCTAATACATGTTAATGTAAATTGAAAATACACTTGATTTGAAACTTTTGTGGAACTCTTGGTTCCTTCCACACAGATCAATGCTGTGCATCCCAGGCTAGGGGGTCAGCCCAAAATCTCCCACCTGCTCTCCTTCGCTTCCTCCTATCCAGAACCCCTTAGGACCACTGCACAAGCGGCCTCCTGAAATTTACGATGCCGACTCACCGGCGCCCATTCCCGCGTTAAAAAGGGGCCTCTCGGGTTTCTTGGCAGGGGCCAGGAGTGTGGAGAGCGTTAATCCGCTCGCCTTCAGAGCAGACACGTTTCGGCCTCTGGCCTGCGGCCGTTGGACCGAGCGGGCCTCAACCACCATGCAGCCTCATAGCTAAAGCCTGGAGTGGAGTGCTCCGACCTTTTGAAAGGCCTCCCACTATCTGGATCGGAGGGAGGCGTAGCCCAGCTGTGCGCAGCCCTCTCCTGGCAGACTGAAGCGGCGGCACATCTGTCTAATGGCAAAGCCGGGCCCGTCACATGCATCTCGTAAAGTGTCAAGAGATGACTGATATCACTTTCGGGGAAAGATGCACAGTGAATGAGGGATTATTCTATCGAGTGTCCATGAAATCCCTTGGCTTATCGATGCAGGCATAAGATATGGGCTTGAAACAGTGTAGTTCAAAAAGAATACATACATGCATCATATAAAAGAGACAGATTTCCAGGGCATGGAAGCAGTTTTGGGGTTTCTTTTTTGTTTGATCGCAAAAATTACATCTAAAAGATGCCATTATATATCAAAGCAATGCTTCACAAAATCTGTATCATGGCACTGAACTGGTATATAGTAAACGTAATGTGATTTGCCCATGGATGCTTTAACAGCAGCGCGAATATGACAGGATATCACATTCGGCTGATACGCACCAGGCCTGTGGTATCAGAAGATGAGCCACACATTAACACTGCCTGATATGCCTCGTTGTTATGACCATCTTCATCATCCTCAGACTTCTTCAGAGCTGTCATGCTCTCAGTGGGGTGAAATACGGGCAGGGCAGCCTTGCAGGAACCCTGAAATGTGAGAGAATCTGGAGGGGAGACAGATGGTGGTTTCAGCAGACACGTACCCGTCTACGTCCCGGCTTCTCATTCTCTCCTTTCCCTCCTTCTTTTTCTCTCCTCCCTCTTTCTCCTTCTCTCTCTCTTGCTCGCTCTTTCCTCCCTCCCCTTCTCCGGCCCCTCTGCCTTTCCACTCCCTTTCCATTTGTCTGTTTGTTCCCCTCCCTACCTGCCTCTCTCTCCTTTCCCTTTTGCTCTGGTTCTGTCTCCCTCTCTCTCTCCCAAAACCTTTCCTTCCCCTTTCCCCTGCAAATCCCTCCCCTTAAATTTGGGCTTTGAGAGAGAAATGTTACACCATGTTCCTTTTCCAGACGTTTAAATCTGTCCTCGTGCAACGGGATGAGAGTTGCATAACTGCGCAGCTAAGCCTTCTTCTTGAGCCTCTCTAGCCTGCTGCAATTGGTAGTTCAGTAGTAAAAACTACTATATAAGCAGTAATGAACCTTTCCCTTCTGATCTTTTCAATACAGCACTGCCTGCTTTGCTTTAGCTTGCCTTAGTGAGGCCTTTGACCCATGCACCGAAGGAGTACCATGCACTTTAGACAGCCTTTTTGAGACAGGTATACTCAGTTGGCCAACAGACAACGTACCCTGCTGGGCAGATCACCTCTGAACTGACTTCTTGGTTGTCCATCATGAAGTTAAAAGAAATTTATGACTTGCGTAGTTTCTGATTCTTGCACGTTTGAAAACACACATGGCAACCAAAGCAAATGTTAAGAAGTCCAACTATTACATCAGATAAAGAAATTCTTAATGTGGTCAGCTACATCACCTCATTGTTAGAACGTCTGGCTCTGGATTAGACAAAATCCGCACATTCAAAGTGCTTGCAAACATCCTTTTTTTAAAAGAGTGCTATCCAGGAGCTCACCATGTCTGCCTGTGAAAGCTATGCCAAACTATGTGAAAATGTATGTCAGATGTGTTGCCTTGGCAACGTGGAGGTCACCGGAGGCCTGGCTGTTAAAGGAGGAGCTCATCTGTTTCCTATAGCTGCCTGGACGCCTGCTGTGGTGTTGCTGGAGGCTGCCCTTTTGCGCTGACCCCAGTTCGGCCATTTTCTCCGGTGAAGATTAAGGTACGGATCTGGCCCAGGCAGAAGCTGGTCCTGAAGCGGCGTTGTACCCAAAGCCGGAAGAGGAGGAGGTAGGAAATAGCTATGTTACCACTGGGCTCGCTTACTGCCCACTGCCAAACGTCTGCTTCTGGAATTTCCAGCACCTGCTGTGAGTGGTTTCCCGCTACATAAATCCAGGTATGAAGCAAAAGGGCCCCTCTGTGCGTGGATGCTGCCGCCTCTCTCTGTGCCCATGGCTGGGCCTCGCCACAAGCACGCCAAACAGGCTGGAAAGCTTCCTCTGAGAACCGAACAAGGATCATAAATTGCATATAAGTTGCCTTCCCAATGGCTGCTCAGACACAAAATAGCCCTCATCTTTGTCTACAAGCAGGGAGCAGGATCTTGAACAAAATCATTTTGCTCTCATCTCCAGGCATGATGTGACAGGGGAATAAATACCAGTCAGAATGATTCATGACTGCGTGATGTGAACACTGGATTAGACGTGAACTGAGGCATAAAGGCACTTTGTTAGCCTTGGTCGCATTACAGCCTGATTGCAGGAAAGACATTCGGCTGCCAACTACAACCATCTCTGTTTTTACAATCTGCCATTGAGAAATGGCTGCTCGTTGTTTGGAAGGTGTGGCTGCATTTGCTCTGTCGCACTGACCCCTGGCGGCGGAGACTGGAAAAGCATCTTAATTTACACAATGGCGTGAAATAGCAATAGTTCAGTCTTAGCATTTTTAAAAAGAATGATTATTATTAAAAATGAATGCATTCAGAACTGTGCCGTCTTACAAATACGGATTATGTCGATTGTTAGGATAGAATATGGTTAACATTCAAGGATACTGAGCGCAGCAGGGAAATAAATCTGTGTTTTTTGACTTTGTTTTTGTCAGTGCTTGGTTTTAGCCGAGGCTTTCAGCGCAGGTTGCATTGGCACACGCCTGTAAGTAAATCACAGAGCTGGCACCATTGGGCCAGAGGCCAAGCACGGCTCTAAACAGAGTTACGAGCTCCCGATGAAGACAAACTGGGTACTTAAGGACACGTTTACTGCCCTAAATAGCCACGGCGTAAACGAGCAGCACCGTGTTTGGAGGTTGACCCTGTTTTGGCTTCGAGATTTCTCTCACTGCACTAACTACATCACTCCGGGGGAATGTGGCTACATCTCCATTCGACTTTTTAATTGCGGAATTGTGTTATTTGAATACATACAACATGAAAAAAAATAAAAATAAAATAATAATAATAAAAAAAACGAGCTAAAAAACAAACAAACCCCAGAATCGTCACAGAGTCATTTTGTTTGACTCTGTACACATATGAAAAATTAAATAAATTACTAAATAAAATTAGGCTAGGAAAAGCATGTTGACAAACTGACTGTGTGGTCTGATTTTTTTTCTTTAATGTTTTTCTTTATATATCCATGTGAGTTAATCTTTGAGGAAATGTCATTTTGATACACACACACACACACACACACACACACACACACACACACACACACACACACACACACACAAAATAAAATAAAATAAATAAATAAATAAAAATCAAGAGCTAAAAAAATCCCCAAATAGCTACCGATGACATTTCTATTTCGTACACATACGTACGAAAAAAAATTTAAAATAATAAAATTAAGCTATGAAAATCATGCTGACAAACTGACTTTGTGGTCTGAAAAAAATCTTAAACATTAGTTTATGTATCTATTTTCTTTTTACATTTTTTTTTTACATAATGTAACCTAAAATCATTGAACTGAATGCCATAATGAAACAAAGTCTATAGTAATACTACAGGTATTCCACGTACATAATACATGATTATTATAAGAATCTTATGTTTACTACAGGATATTACACCACTGATATAGATGACTATAAGCACTACAAGCATGTTATAACGAGACGTATTACAGAGTACTGCAGAAATCTGACCTCAGTTTTTTGTAAGAATATTTTGTAAAAAATACATACAGCTGCTAAAATCTGCTTTTAACATTAAACGTGAAAAAGATGTAACTCGACTGACATACTAATGTGAACGTTAATAAAGTGGCCACCAGGTGGCGCTCGGACGTGAGTCATATTGAAGCGCAGGTTCTGCGTCTTCCAGTTGGTTAGATAGTTCATAAAACGTTCATGCAAAAGTACAACGCAGCATTAGAGAGCATTTCCTTGCTGTGTGCAGGTTCACATTCCAGATCAGCATCGACAAAGCTGGAGGATTTCAACGGAGCAAATTACAGAGGCTGTGAAATATCCTGCTATCCTGTCATTGCCATTTCAATAGCATACAAGAACACAGAGGGAGGGAGGGAGGGAGAGAGAGAGAGAGAGAGAGAGAGAGAGAGAGAGAGAGAGAGAGAGAGAGAGAGCATTCCTCTCATCCTTCACCTCACCGGTCTGGAACTCAAGTAACTGTTCTGACATGTGCAACATGAGCTTTTATGATCTGCTCAGCCTCCAAAGCAGCACCCCATCATTTACCAATGAATAACGCTGTCAAGCTCTATTATCTCACAAAGGTAGCACAGTAGCAATGTGACCGTGATCCTACACAACATTATTACCTTATATGTTTTAGGGTAAATACAGTAAATACATGTACTTATTAAAGTCAGCGTTCCCCGACTCCCATCCTGGAGGCCATATAAAGGCAGCACACTAGAAACATGGATTTGACTTAACTGCACTATTATACTTTTACTGTAAACACATCAACTATGTGTACATGCTTCAACACCTAAGACACTGGCTGCACCTAAAACCACATACTACCATACGACACCATTAGTATGGCAGAATTGTACACCACTAATATCAGCCCATTCAGAGGTGTAGTATGTATAATATGGCAGTATGCAGTTCTCGTGTGGAGCCATTTCCAAAAGAAAGATATATTTTAAATAAAATATCGTTTACTTCTTCTAGACATAGTTAAGGCCTACTTGGAATCAGTCTGAGACCTAAGCAGACCTAAGCAGAAATTTGGCTTCTGAGAAACAACCACAGCTGAGCAATGAATTTATATTGAAATTGCAATTTGAACTGAAATTATGTCCTACATTCAATGTTGTCTTAACAAGTTTTAAGAGGAGAAATTTGACCTAATATTGTAGAGCTTGTGACCTGGCAGTCAGTATTCAAGCCTCAAGTCTGATGAAATGGATGTGCAGTTCCATCAAAACAAAAGGAATGGAGTTTAATTTATTACAAATAATCACGTTTAAATTGCAATATTTTTCTGAAAAATCATAATAAGATATTTTCCCCAAGTTGCAAAGCCCTAAAAACAACTCTTGGATTTTCTCACTACGATCAAAATGTTGTCTCACAGGTGACTTCCCTGCTGGAAAAACCAGCACAGACCAGCATGATTGATCACCAGAAAACCAGCATGTTATATTCTAGATGCTGGTATGCTGGTCCACCAGTATGATCATGCCAGGTGACCAGCTAAGCCAGCACCTGACCAGCATAAACCAGCTTAGACCAGCAAGGGATGGATGCTGGGTTATGCTGTTTTTTCAGCAGGGTTCGCTCTGTTGCATCTGACTCATCTTGTGCTGGTCTAAGCTGAGTAGTATTTACAGTATATTTGCAGTAACCCTCATTTAAAGCATTATATTCAGTGGAGTCTCCAGAACCTCTTACATTCTTATATTAAGCTTCTTTTTCCCTTCTAAGAGGGCTTAGAAGAAAGAATTCGGAAATTGGTGATCCTTCATTGATCTTTGTTGATCTTCTGAAAGACATTTCTCCTTTTGGTCATTCTCAACCACCGCTCCTGGAGGCCGTCCTGATATTTTTTTTATAAAAAGTAGTCTACAGCAGCTTTGTAGATGTGATTCAGCACATTATTACACTGTATTTATTGACAATGCTTCTACAAACACACCTACATCCCGGCTTCAGTCCTGCAGGCTATACATCTGAACTAGGTCATGAAGGCTTGAGAAATACCTACTGATATGACTCGAGGTGTGTTAGAGCAGGCAAGGCCTGAAACTTTGCAGTGCATGGAGACCTTCAGGCCTTGTAAAAGCTCTGTTTACCCCACACTTTCTCCTGTTTTAGCTAATCGTCTAACTTCTCATCGGCCAGCAGGTGGCGCCTCAGCGCTCTGGCTCTGCTGTGCGAGGCGTGTGGCGCCATGACTGATGATTATGGAAGTTTTTTATTTCCCTGTCCTTTCGTCTTGGGTCATTCATTGTGTATTCCTTAGAGAAGTTCTCTAGATATAAGGATAAAATTGGCGCACTGTACAAGTAAATGGACAACAAACAGACTGGCGAAGTTCTGGCAGTTGACAGATGTATTCTGCCAGACAAGCATGGCGATACATTTTCTGCTCTGTATGAATGGATATGATGATGAAGTGTTCACACTTAGTTGACTTTTGGCCTCTACTAGTTCTCAATCAGGTCAAAGCAACCATTCAGGAAAAGTCCAATCATATAAATCATAAACGGAAATGTACGTCATATATGTTGCCTGCTGTGTTTCTTCATAGATTATTTTGTTATTTGAGACCATTTTTTTTTCAGAAAAATAGGAAAAAATTTTTTTGCTGTGCCAACGACCTACATAAATTACCATATGCAATTAAAATACATGTACATATTGTACTACATATATTTAACTGCAATTTTTAAATATTTAAAATATGCCATATATGTACATATATGTTACTATATGTAAAAATATATGCACATATATAGATGAAATATGTGTAATACTGTATTTTTTTTTAAAAATATGCAAATATAGATGTCTTTTGCATATGGGTTGCTAATAAGTGCACATGTGACGTAATCAAAACATCAGAGGACGTTTTAAAAAGGAGCAGAAGTCATTACATTTTGATGGAAAATGATAGAAACACAATAATTTCACCTTTTGAATCAAAGATGAATCGTCCTTAATATTACCAGAGACATAAACTAACAAGATAAAAAAAGGTCAGTTTTGATTTCAGGTTAACTTTACTTTACTTCTTTCGTTATTCTACATCCGCGCATGCGCACACACGCGTCTGGAAAACTGTAAACACTTATTTTAAACAACCTAACAATGCAACAAATGACCGCATTATGTACAGTTTCGAGCCATAACAACTCTTAAATAAGTATTTACCGCTAAAAGTATTCTTTAAAAAGTTAAAAAGAAAACTGGTTAGAACCGGTTCTGGTAAGACGTTGTAATTTTACGGCACATGCTGACAGTTTATCACTGTTCAATGTTGCTAAGCAACCGCAGAGGCGCACGTCATGATAGTAGAAAGAAATCGGATTACTCAGTTTCTGTTCAGTATCGGTTTAACGTTACTAAAGTGCTTGTAAACATAGTGCTTGGTACATATTATTACTCAAATCTGATTTTTTGTGTTTATCACATAATTTAGTGCGTGTTGAAGTGTGCATTGCTGCTAATCATCAGCACGGCTGAATGGCGCCCTCGTGCTGTACGTTAAATCAGAGAAGTTAGGTTAGCTGTGGACAACCGCTGAGCTAAATGAGCTCAAAAATCCTAAAACAGCCTCGAAACACTAAAATTACTTTTTATTGTATTAGGTAAGTTAGAAAAGTGGATGTTGGTGCTTAATTGTTTACTCAATAACCAAAGCCTCTCTCTAGTTATGCTGTAACGGCTGTAACGCAGAACTAAGTTAGCGTTAGCTCTCCTGACAGATAGGTTAAATAACTAGGCTAGCTTCATAAAAACACGACCGGAATGTTATTTCTCATCTCTGCGCCCAGTTTTCACAGAGACAGGATGGATGGCACCCTGCGTAGAGTTTGCAGATCCTCAGGTACGTTATGTGTGATTCCCCAAGCCATGAATTTTTCAAGTGAGCAGCTGTAATTTTCTCCGTCCATGTCTTTGAACTCACATCAGTGCTTATGTTTTCATATGACACTGTCTTTTGAAAAATGTCTTTCTCAGTTCTAACCCAGTGCCATAGCTCACTGTATCACTGTGTTCCATCACAGTTCTCTGGCAGTGTAGCTGCTGAAGCTCTTCAAAGGTAGGCCTTGCTTTACTTGCTTTATGGTCATTGAAACTTGGATGGCTGGCTCTGAGTTCGGGCTTGGGAATCATTCCAGTTCTCTGCTGGCTGTTGGCTCAGTCATTTAGTCAATGATAGGGCTGGCATTTGGCAAAATACGGCTCTGGTCGCAGATTGTTCAGTGTTTGAATTCAAATTTTAGGGCTGTGTTTTCTGTGGATCCAGTCCAAATGTTTTTGGGCGTAATCTTCTGACATATCCTGCTGCTACAGATGGGAGAGATTTTGGATGAAACTAGTCGATATCTGGTTTGAGTCAGGTTTTCTCAGAATTGAGACCCCACAGATGAGGCCTGTTGTTTTCCTAAGTGCTGTAGAGGACACTACAGTAGCCATTCTAAATGGCCTTGTGGTCAGGACTCAGTGGAGCTGCTCCAGGCTTAGCAGTTCTCCTGCTGTCCCTGGCTTTGTTATTATATGTTTAGTGGGAATGCAAAGAGTGCAAGGAGTAATGGTGGGAAACAGTACCCCAAAGGTTTATTTTTCCATTTCTCCTGCATATCTCATGCTTTGTTTTGTAATTTCACAAGGTTTCCATTTTTACATGACTGCTGACTGTTAAGTGATGGACCTGCAGTTGCTGCATTTGTTTCCTTATCGTGATTGACCTGAAGACGTTTTAATACTTTAATACAGTATATTATACGTAATATTTATTATAAATAATAAATATGTGAAAAGGCAATGTAGGTAAAAAGAATGTGATCAACTTTTCTTTGTGCATGCACCATCGTCTGATTACTCTTACACTACAGGCTGAAAGTATGGAAATGACTTTTTTTTAAGTTTCAAAAATACTGAGTCAAGTTGATTTGTACAATACAGCCCAACATAATTACTGAAATCTAGTTCAGTCAAAGAAGTTTGCCAATGTAGCCTACTCTTACTTTGACAATGGTTATATATAGAAAACTCAGACAACTCAAATAACCATTTGAATGCATAAATGGTTCTTTGTAGAGTTAAATTGTTCTTCTCTCTGATGATGATAAACCTGCTGTATATGGTTCTTTTAAAAAACTTACAAAAATGCTACAACGTTCTATATAGCACCAAAACATTTGTACTTTGGCAATCATAGATTGTTTTAGAACCTTTTTAACCAAGTGTGTAACCTATTATATGGAAAACACCCTCTATCATTAAGTAGTTTTTGAATTATTTGTAAATAGAATTGAAGAATCAGATAAATATGATTAGGGTTACAACAAAACCCTGATCACAAGAAGCTAAACTTTTTGGACCTTATGGAGTTGGACAGAATTGGAGATTATTATTCAAACCCTTTGTTTCTCTGTTATTAAACATATAATAAATCATCTGTATTGTCTTGAAAATAAAAATGAAATGTTTTGTCAAGTTAGTGTTTCTTCCAGTGGTACTATAAATTAATCAATTTGCAGAATTTGTGGTCAGTTTTGTGTTTGTAGGCTCGTTTAGTTGTTTTGATCAATCTAAACCCCAGTTCTCATCTTTGGCCTTGTTTCTGTTTTTAGATTCAATAAAATGTTGGCAGAAAAGGTGTGGAAAGGTCTGAACAATACAGTGTAGCTGCAGACTTGCTCAAGGAATGGTTACACATTTAAAGTCGAAGTGAATCGGAAATCATAGCACGTTTTCCTTCTGTACTGTGACATACTTTCAAGTAAACCACAGTGTCGGGGGCCTGAGGAACTTGCTAAGCATGTTTACTCACTGATAGGTGGACGTTGGTGAGAGTTGAAACATGATAATATTAGTTAATTATACAAAAATTATACCATGATACTTTTTCACAATACGCAATATGCATCATGATTACTTTTTCTGAGATTTAATAAGTTGGAACAGAAAAAATAGAACCTGTAGTGCCACATATAAAAATGCAATAATAATAATAATAATAATAATAACAAATCTATAACTACAATGACTTATATTCAGTGTTTACAAACTGTGTTGCACTAAATCCAGTTAAACAGGCCTAATCATACTCACTTTGTAATGAAACATGTAGTTACTCAATGTTCTTTAAGTACGGAGGCCATCCACGATATACTCAGAAAAGCGTATTGTGGCGGGATTTAACACAATAATGATGAAATATCATCATATTGTCCACCCCTACCAGGGAAACATAACAACATGGTTAAAAAGGTCGGTTTTAATTTCAAGTTGACTTGAAAATACACCATACACACAGTTTGGTTGTCCATCGAGCATGCAGTGAAGGCTAGCATTTTGTATAAACTCATCTGTGAAGCACATTGAAAGAGTCTTTTTTCCCCCCGAGCTCACAAACCACAAAAGGCTGGATGAACCAGTGATGGTGGAGTGTATCTCATAAGATTGATGACTTGTTGACAGGGAAGACACTAATTACACATTTCTGTTTTAGTATTTTGAATGGCAGCTATCGCACCCTGCGCTACAATGCTGCATGAAAGAAATACAGTCTTCATTATTAGTAGTAAAGTAATTCATTGATGGTTGATTACTTGATGTTTTTTCATAACGTGTCTGCTGCTCGTTATATTGGTTCCCACCTGCTGAGGGAGTGTGCACAGCGTTCCTACCAGCAACCTTCAGTTCATTTCAATCTGCCATTATATTAAAGCTCCAGTTGGCAGTTTAAATGCCTGGACTTGTCATGCCTTGTTTAGCACATCTCAGACTTTTCCAGCATCCATCCCAAAGGCAGCGTGCACTGCGGTGCTGCTTCAAGGCTTAATGAACACAGTGTGAGGCTGGCTTCTGTGGGTTGTGGAAGATACACACGTTTGCTATTTTGAAATTAACAACACGTTTCAAACTGCCTTGTTTTGGAATTAATAACACATTCCAAATTGCCTTGGCTACAGTATTTAGTGTCTTACCACCTTAGCTAAGTAGCAGTTTACATGGCATGATGCTGGAATTAAGAGTCAATATGAATTCTTCTTATTTATTTCTCTAGTTGCCCTATTCTGTTGGGGTTCTTCAGTATTAATCTTGGCCACTGGAGGGAGTATGAACTTCAAAGTCTCAATCAGAAAGTGACAGCTGGCACCACTGTTGCCTTTGCTGTATAGTTCTTGAGTTTACTCACTGATAGATAAACTAAGAGTCAAAAGTTTATTATTTACTTATTATTTCCCCCCTTTCATTATTTTCCACATTTTAGAATAATAGAGAGGGAATTAAAACTATCTTCTGTTTTAGATTTTTCTATACATCATCGCCCTATTTGCCTTGATGCAGTTTAACACTCTTTTGGCATTCTCTCAAGCAGCTTCATGAGACACTGGAAATCCTTTTCCAACAGGCCCGACACATATTCTGAGACACTGTTGCCAAAACCCAGTTGTGGCATTTTTTAAAAAAATGTTTACAGTACTGTGCAAAAGTTGTAGGCACCTGAGAAAATTAGATTTAAAAAGCTATTTATCTGGTCAGTAAGCATTTATTTGCTAGAAGACATATTTGAATAAATACAAGTAATATTGTTACAATAAGTAGTGGTTTTACTTATGTGTTTGTCTGACCACTTTCAAACCTGTCCTTGTGGAAGCCCGGTATCATTTGTAGTTATCATCCAACACCTGACTTGACAAAACAATACTGTGTTACGTTAAATCAGGTGTGCTGATGATGGAATTGAACAAATTCATGTAAGGACTGGGGGCCTCCAGGACACGTTGGGAACCAAACTTTGTTCTTCAAACTTTGTATAGAGCCTTTCACAACCCCAAGGTCGCTTTACATAACGAAGAACACACACACAAAAGATATCAACTTCTTTTTAAAAAAGGCCCATATTTACATATTTCCTGTATTTTATTTTTCCATTTAGGTCCATTTATAAGATTTGTGTGGGTTTTATGTACCAAAATGGTAATATTTCATTTTTATATGACAATTTCCCAAGCTGTATTTATTCCTTAGTGTTAAACAGGCTGTTTTTGTTGCTGTGACTTTATGATTTATGTAAGCTCTGTTCTAATTGGCTGTCCTCTTTTGTGCCTCATTCAAAAAGCACTCAGAGCTGAAACACTCCTTATAACTTCAGTATGAATGGGTGGGGCTAAACTGCTGTAGGTTGAATAAGTGAACATATGTAAATGAGTTGGTTCCTGACATGAGAGAAACAGTGAAAACAAAACAGACTGGTTTTGCAGCCTAGCCTCCATGTATGGACAGTATGGACTGGAGAGTGAATGGTGCATTAAACTGGTTCTTGAAACATTATCAACATTTTTTACATATTTCAAAACTCCTTTATTAAAAAAAAACACTAAAAGCTACAAAAAAGCAAGGGAAATATTTTCCATGATATGAGCCATTAAAAAAACTGGTTAGGTTGCTTAAGTTGGTTTGGGCCGTTTTCCTCTACCTTATCATTTTTTAAAAATAAATGACAAACATCAAATTATAAACAAGAATTCATTATTTTGTTTAACAATTGTAACTTGATTATTATACTATCGTGGCAGTTTGTAAATTCATTTGGTAGGCCTGCTGATATTTTTGTGTAAAGTTTGGCTCAACCCCCTTCACTTAAGCATGGTATCCTATCTTCAGAGTGGATGAGGAGACCTTTTCTTCAATGCCCCCCCAAAATAAATCACACTTATGGGACAAAGATGCGTTTGAGCGAATGAGAGCAAAGAGGAATGAGGCCGGGAGGATTTATGATGGGAAGACTTGTGAAGCCTTGATGATTCGCGGCTGCTGTTGCTGAGGCTGTGGCCGGTGCTTGGCCCCGAGGCAGTGCCACAGGAAGGTAAGCTAAGCCTTCTTAGGTCTGTGAGAAACGTGCCCACTTTTAGCTTTTGAAGTCTGCTCAGTTCAAATCCCTCAGCTACACAGCATACACACACACACACACACACAGAGCCTTGCTCACACACTTAACACCCGTCCCACTCGTTCATCTTTCCAGGGTGGGGGCTCGGGCTGTGGTGATGAAATATAGAGCGGAGACCTGTTACATGTTAGTTTAAGAGATAGTGCAGGTGTAAATTACGCGGGAGACTCTGGCTGGCCTTATTTATGAGAACTCTGTCAGGTGTTTAGGTGTCAGAGCGAGATGTGCAGCTTAAATCGTTTATTCTGTCATAAATCAGAACGCGCAGGCCATGTCTGCACAGCGTGAGTTTGTGCTTGTGTGTGTGTGTGTGCATGTGGAAGTGGCTCTGCATAGTTGAACGTTATTCCGTAACGAAGCTTGTGATTGGCTCGGGAAGTATCTCAGTTGAGATTGTACACAAGACCACCAGCATGGGCAAACTTGACCCGCTTAACCTGCAGCCATTGTTATTTTAAAGTAATCATTTTCTTGAAATACATGCCTCGCAATGGTTTCTTCTTATTGCAGTATTGACCCCTTTTTCCAGCGGCTATGAGGTCGATTTCTGCGTGTTCTGGAGATCCCTCATTTGTTATTAAGTTGGCTTGACAGAGCTAGCTCACTGTTTTTTGTTTTATTATCCTGTCCTTTTTCTTTGTACGGGTCGCAAATTTTGGGGTAGAACCATGCAGTTTTGCAGGATTTTAGAACCCATATGGGAATAGTGCACTTGTGCTATTGGATCCAGTCGCAGGTACGGTTTAGTACAGCTTTCATTCAAACACACTTTTTTTAAATGTTGAGAAAATTGTCACAAATTTTGTGGACATCTCTCACACTGCCCCTCACAGACATTACAACAGGCTCAGAAACATACTAGCACACATATATACACACATTAGTAACCACCTGGGATACCTGGTACCTGGGATACAATTGCAATGCCCAAGCAAAACCTTTGCAACCATTTGGGACACCATAGCATGGAATACCAACACTTCAGCAACCACTTGATATGTCTTAGCAACAGCCTAATAACACCTTAGCAACCAACTGCAAGCCAAATTAAAGTTCTTTTCATGAACTTTCTCATTCTTGTTGTTGATTTTTTTTTTCCTCAGTAATGTTGATGGGATACATTTAGAATGAAATGTATATGATTTACGAAACCGGAAGTGAACTGGACTTTTCGTATTCATAGGTTTGCAAACAGGTCAACGTATATAAAAGCATTTAGATGCTATTTTTATTGTGACTTTTTAATACCAAGTTTCTGTGATACTAAGAAAGCTGCAGTTGCTGTCCGTTTTATCTCAGCACAGTCGTCTTTGTGGAGAGGTGTGGGTTGTTTTAACCTCCTGTTGCTCACTAGCAGCTCAACAGAGAATTGCAACATTTTACAAAACAAGAGCTAACAGTGTTCTAGTTAATCTGATAACAGAGTTACTGGAGGAATATTGTATTTGAATATATTCATTAAAAAAAGTTCATTTCCATTCCACTGGTGGAAGGAGCAATAGGGGGCCTGCAGAAAGGGGCTAAATGTGCACATTATTGTCACATTAAAACCTTATTGTGGTTTTATTGCAGGCTGGACTAAATCACAGCACGATGTATTTCTCCCTCGCAGATGCACTCCAGCCTGCGATCGAGAGTGCTGAGGAATGTTACATGAGTAGTTGATGATAAAGTGTTAAAATAAAACATTATCAATGCTGAAGAATGTAGAGATCTTTTTTTCCTGGCCTCGGCAGAGCAGCACCTGCCACGCAGCCTCTGAATAGAGCAGGCCAGGTGATGAATGGGTCTGAGACACCGAATAGGATGTCCGAACACATTGTAAATGAGTCATTGAAACAGTAAACCCTGCTGGAGCACTTTGCCTCATTCCGCAGAGGAGCTGCGCAGGCGAAGAGTGTTGATTTTACACCTGTGGGCGTTTACGAGCCTCCTTCTATTCTTTCCCAGAGTGCTGGGGAAGTGGAGCCGAGGGTTAGAAGCTTTTCGGCGTGCGCTCTGATGTGTTCTAGTGTGAGTGGCTCTCTCCTGCCAGGAAGTGGTAACTGAAGAGCTTAACATGTTCCCCCAGTGAGGGTTACCATTGTCGTATTGTTAGCCTCAGTGGACGGCATTGTGAGCGGCCAGCTCCAGGCTGTATGGCGTCACACGTGGCTGCAGAGGAGGATGAGGAGAAGGTGGGGGGACACACATAGTAAATGGACATACATTATCGTTCAAAAGTATCACTATTTTCAGTAATATATAACCAAGTTTGTTGCATGTTTAAATGATTTGAATTTGATGCTAGTTCTGGATAGGCTGGAGAAAGCTGTATCAAAGAAATATTACATGTGCCCAAAATGATGAATAGAGCTGTAGATCATTCCAAAATATAGAAATAAAGAAAGAATAAAGCCTTAAAATTAGTATCCACAAAGCCTTATGGTTGTATACAAAAGTTTGGGCACCCCTGGTCAAAATAAGTGAACACGTCCTCTACAGAGAACACAATTCTGCACATTTTAAAGCACAATTACCGTGTATTTGCTGAATTTAACATATTGGAAAAAATAAAACATAAAATGTGGCCTGTGCAAAAGTTATGGCACGTTTTGTATTTTATGTTTTTTCCAATATGTTAAGCTCAACAAATAAATAGAAATTGTGCACTAAAATGAGCAGATAAATGACATTCAGATTTTTCCCTGCAAAGGATATGTTAACTTACATGTAATCAGTGGTGTTCAAACTTTTGCAGTTGACTGTATATTTGTAAAATCCCATGGCAAAAAAACTTAACAAGAAAAAAAAAAATAGTAATTATAGTATATAATATTATTTAACGGCTTCTTTCTGTTATCTAAACATAGCTTCTGTAGCTGATTTTTAATTTTAATAGCTGTAGTTTATAATCTGCATAAAGCATTACTGACTGTTGATATAGAGGTGAATCAGTTTGATAATTTTATTATCTTTATAAAATAGTTCAGTACATCATGAAATCTTTGCATGATTTGATTATTTTATGAATCAGAATAATTCTTGTACATGCTCTGAATCAAATACAGAGAAACTGCCCTTATGTGAAAGTCTGGATAAATTTGTAGGAGAGAGCTAAATATATACTTGAGTGAAAACATATCAACGTTTAAACAGACATAAGTCTATAAAAGAAAATGTGTTAAATAAATAAAGTTTTCTTTTATTTAGTGGTGTGTGGTGACTAATGGGCAATATGGGTTTTACAGCAAAGATAAATCAACATAGTTGTGGGCAGTTTAGTTTTACACTGATGTGAATTTTGTTGAATGTTCTAATAAAAAATATACATTCAAATGCACTTATCTCAACTGACTGATGAGAGAGGTCAACAATAAATAAAAGAAAAATAAATATAAAAGAAAAGGAAATGTAATTGAGCAAGAATACAAGAGTATTTCAAAAAATATTTGTTTAAAGTACAAATCTTTCTAAATAATTCTTAAGTATAGCAATGTATTGTAGTATTATACTATTTTATAGTATATTACATAATATAATATAATATTATATTATTATATAATATTTACTAACATAATATATTATTTTTCATAAACTGTATAGTATTATAGTAATGTAACACTTAAAATTATACTTAAGTACAGTTATTTAAGTGTTTTCCATCCATGCCCAGGAATGGTGTTTTGACAAAAAAATGACTGCATTACTGAATTTCATTGTAATTGATTAAAATTAATTCCATCATTTTAAAAATCAATACAGTCGATTCAGCACATTCAGGTCGATGTTTTGTGATGTGCTAATGTCTTTGTGCACCCCAGGAATAAAATAGAAATTGTTATTAATACACATAAAAATGTCCCTTTCAATTTTATTTGTTTCAGATTTGTTTGTTGTTTACACGTAAAGAAAATTTGTTACATCAACACTATTATTAGCTCTGTTTATATTGACCTTGCTTTATGGAATAACTTAATTTCCATCAGAGAAGTTACAAAGGAGGAGACGGGTCGATGGTTGAAATATGAATAGGAAAGCTTGTCTGTTTACGAAGAAAGTCCTACTCATGAATAAAATGAGCCAATCAGCTTGCAGTTTCAGCTGCAGGCAGGAAAACAGGAAAAACTCCCCGTCTTGTGGAGATATGTGCATGCACAGTGGCCAGGAAAAGCTGAAAATTTGCATTTTTTGTGCGTTATTTGAGCCAAACACTACAAACAATTTATGTTGTTTTTATCAAATGTTATCAGTGATTTCAAATGAATTTTGAAATGTTGATGTGGCCTTTAGGTTTATATATCTCTCCCCATTCACAGGCATTACCAAGATGGCTGTTGAGTGGACAGACTTTCATAAGTTATTTATTTATTTATTTATGTTTCGCAAAGTTTTAATTTATTGATTAAAAAAGTTGTGTTTTTACTTTTGAACATCTGTACATTTTGTACAACTTGTGTACATTTGGCTTCTGTGATGTCCCCATATCGTCCTGATAAGGACATTCTGTTTATTTTCTTGACTTTGTTTATTCATTCTCCCATCCAAACCTAGAACCGTTACCCGAGAGATCACACTTCTCTGCCATATAGACTGTTTGAGCTCTTTCCATTGAGAAAGGCTGCAGTGTTTAGCTGAAAAGTGACAATGTTCCCTTTGAAAATGCTGTTGTTTGCTCCTCTGTTCAGGTTCCACCATGCTGTTTGTGTTTGTTGTATGAGGCATGTGAGAGAAAGCTGTCACATTACGCTGAATTTATACACCGCGCCCCCCCACTGCATCGCAATATTTCAGGTATGACAAACAATTTTTCTGCTAAAGTTGAACAGAAAAAAGCTCATTCATATTACCAACAATTTCCATTTCTACAGCCTACATCAACAAACTTTTTGCAGCCTGAGAACTTTTTTTTGTTGGAAAGGATCCATTTGTTGGAAATGTCTTTCCAAAACAAAAAAATGCAGCCTGTGCGAAAGTTATGGCAAATTTTATATTATATTCTATGTTTTATGTTTTCCAATATATCAAATTCAACAAATAAGAAACAGAAACTGTGTATGTGTCTCATATTTAGGTTTGTTCCCCACAGAGAATGTGTTAACTTCTTTCCACTTACAGAATCAACCAAATGCCTTTTGGCTGGGGGTGTTTAACATGTATTTTGCACATGACTGTGGGACTAATATACATGTTTCAGTAAAGTAAATTTAATGCATTGATTTTTGTTTAAACGTGAGTGTGAACGTGACATTTAGACATTTGAGCAGTAGTGTGTGGCTGTTGAGAGACTGAGAGATGGCTCAGACAGAACTGCCCTGGGTCCCTCTGTCCTGGGTACTGTGGGTGCTGCACGTTTCAGATCCAGACATTCTAAACACAACACAGGCCCGCCTGCTGGACCTGATCCTGCACTCACACACAAACAGATTTATAGCACCCGGTGTGAGAGTCTCTCTCTCTCTCTCTCTCTCTCTCTCTCTCTTTCTCTCTCTTTCTCTCTCATTTTTGCTATTCTCCACTCCACTGTCTCTCCTTTTGCTTTGGAGCATCCGCTGTTCTCTTTCTTTGTGGCTCTACTCTGTGCTCCGGGCTATAAAGCACTTTTGTGTGTGTGTGTGTGTGTGTGTGTGTGTGTGTGTATAGGCTTGGATGTAAATAACAGCCCCTCTTTTTTTTTTTGAGTGAGTTCCTGAGGCCCTGCACACCAGACTCAACAAAGACAGAGCCATGGAGAAAAACGAGAGTGAGAGTGTGGAGAGAGAGTGGGCGAGAGACACGGAGAGTGAGTTTGAGTGAGAGAGAGAAAGAAAGGGAAAATCTAGGGAAAATCTAAACCTCTGGCTCTTTTAGAAAGTCCTGCACACTGAGAAAAAGTGATGGATTGAAGTCTGTCATGGGAAAATGGGCGAAAATGCCCCCTTAAAGTCCATTCACTGTAAAGCTAAACCAGATCTGCGCCTGAGTGATAGAGCAGGCTGATGATGCATAAATGTACATATAGTTAAAGGAAAAAGTGGGAACAGTAGTCAGTGTTTTTTTAGCACACAAATTGAATTAAAAGTGCCATCTTGTCCCCCAACTTGGGGTAGGAAGGCCCCCTGAATCTTGCAACAATTTGTTTCACACGTTTTACGCAGTGTATATGTCAAATTATTTTGAATCTTGGCATTTTTCAGAAATTGTTTCATTAGACGTGCACCACAAAAGCTATTATTATTTTATAATGAAATTGAGGCTTCTGTCAGTTTGTGTTAATGACTCCAATTTATTCTAATAAGCTCTGACCAATGACCAATAAACGTCAAATGCTAAAACTCCTGAAGTGTTGATTTTGTTAATTAATTAAATAGTTATTTAATTCATGAATTAAGTTATTGTGAATAAATTAAATACATATTAATATAATATTACGTGAGCTCAAAGTGTTTTACAGGCAGCTGATAAATATGAATAGAAGGAATTGAGTTGAGTTTGATTTACTGCTATTATTGCTTCTCTTCAATAACAGCAGTATAAGAAAAAGCATATTAATTTAAATCATAAATGTGAACTTGCAGCAATAATAACAATAACAAAACAATAGCATTTTATATTGGTAAAGCAAATGATTAGACATGACTAAATAAGTTAGGCATGTGTGTAGTCTGTAGTCATAATGTGCATAATGTGGATGTTCTGAGCTGCAAAACTCACAAACTCATCTCCAGCAGGATGACTGAAGATCTTTAATCGTTAATTATTGCTAATGATTGCTGTAATTAGCATGTAATGCTAAGGCTAGGTAGTGGATTAAAACTTAGTCAACAGCTTTATGTCTTTATGATAAAAATCTAAGTAAATAATTTAGTTGTGGCAGTATGCTGAAGGGGGCCTTTTGCCCAGTGTCTGGGGGGCTTCTTAGACCAAAATGTCTGCTTTATGCTTTCTAACCAAATGTACTGCTCTCCTCACATCGCATTTTATATATATTGATATAATAAACATTATATATATGTATATATATATATATATATATATATATATATATATATATAAACATTTATATATATATATATATATATATATATAAACATTTGTTTGTTTTTCTGCCAGTATGTTAAACAAATAAATAGAAATTGTGCACTAAAATTAGCAGAAAAATGTCATGATTAAGTTTGTCCCCAGTACAGAATGTTTTCACTTTTTTAACGAGAAATTTCACCAGGCTTGTTCAGACTTTTGTATACAACTGTATTCTTGGCCTTTATTGTATTTAGTATTTTTTTTGTTAATATATCATTTAAGGACGTATCGAATCAAGTAAATTTAGTGCCGTTGCTGTTTTCGTGGTGTGTCTGTTGGCCTCTATTTGTGTATTCCTGTGTGTGTGTGTGTGTGTGTGTGTGTGTGTGTGTGTGTGCCTTCCTTCCTTCCTTCCTTCACTGTTTGGGTCCAAAACGACCCCCGCCCTCCTTCCTCTAATAAGTAGCTGTCCAGACGTGCTTGCTCACCCCCACCCCAAACTTCTTCTCCCTCTCTTCCTATCTCTCTCTCTCTCTCTCCCCCCTCCTTCCCCTGACGTCTGCTTTATTGCACTTGATTCTAAGCGCGCTCATTCCTGAGATGGCTCGCAGAGCAGCTGCAGCTGAATTGCCCGCCATAAAGCATGTGCAGTCCAGCCGAGGAAAAGGAGTGGGAGGTGTCAGCGGGTAAAAAAAAACGGACCCACTGCCACATGACCACCTCCACTGCAAACCCCACCTACACCGAACTTCAACTTATGGCTTAAGTTACGCCTTTAACGGGACTGACGCTTTATGCCTGAAGATGGTTCAGTTTTCAAGAGGCATGCAGGTACTGGGAAAAGGTGTTTGTACTGTAAACGCAAGTTCATGCACTTTACACTTCAGATAAGTTCAGTCATCTAATACAAGAGTCAAAGCCAGTTCATCTTCTCTGAGATTTACCCAGTGTTATTGAGCATTTCCATTCTGCCCTGTGATTTGGTCTTGAAAATAAAGAGTGAGACGAGTGTTAAAACCTCCTGGAAAACGATCCATCTCTAATCTGCTTCTAATTTAATCCACTTTATATTGAAGCCAACTCAAATCTAGTATTTTATTACAAAAAATCAATGTTATTTTTATGAATAGAATCTTTTGCAAAATATTATTTTTTATGCGTTTATGTTTATTCGTGTGCAGATTTTTTTACCATGTGGTTGGAATTTGCTCAGAGTAAGCAGTGTTGTAGGATGTGGCAGTGCGACTTATGGACTGCAGGGGGCAGTGTGTTGTCAGAGGAGGTGTTTTGTGTGTATATGTGTGTTTTGACTGTGGTGTGCTTCTCTCTTCCTTGCTCTCAATACATTTAAAAGAATAGTTTGGCAGAAAATCAAATTCAGCCAATCAGCCAAGACATAACTGTTGTCTTCTTCAGTTTTGCACTGGAGCTACAAGGCTAAAGTAGCTAACAATTAATGGAAGTTTATGACCATCACTTAGCATTGTGCAAGCTGTATGCCTAAATCAATACACCTTTGCCTGTGTGGAATTGTTTAGTAATCTCAAATAGACTTGTTAATGTGGTTTCATACACTCTATGTCATGCTCTTATGTATAAAAATGGGCATGTGTGATGCATGGCTGAAAACAGTAGTAGCAGCCATATTGAAGCCTAAAATTAAATGACTGCATATTTGTCTGTACTAAAGAAGCAAATGTCAGACATCAAACATCATCTTGGTGATGAGTTAAATTTGGGGTAAGGGGAAAGTTGTGTAAATTTGATTCTTGAGTAACTGTTCTTTGATGTTGCTGACACATCTCGATATTTGTTGGTATACTAATTTTCACGACACCATAGTGTGGGTGTATAGTCATAAAAATAACAGGGTCTCTGGTGCAGTGGTGTATATATTGAAGCCCATTCCCGCCAGGTAGAGGAGAAAAAGTTGTCATTCTATGTTTCCGGAGGCAGTGTGTCAACATATTAACCTAGTATCTTGAAATCATCACTTACTTTCATGTAATATTCACTTAGTATCTCAAAATCATGACTTGTTTTCTCAAAATATTGACTTAATATCTCAAAATCTTATTAGAATATTTTGCAATAATCTAAGTAATTAATTATAATTAACTACTTTGGCATAAGTCATTATTATAAGACAGTAAGTCATTATTTTGACATTGTAAGTCATTATTTTGACACAGTAAATCAATTTATTAAGAGAATTAGTCATTATTTCGAGATACCAAATCAATATTTTGATATTCTGCTGTCAGAAACAGAAAGAGATTTGTTTTACTCCTCAACCTGACAGAAATGGGCTTTCATACCCAAAAGAACAACTTTCAACTTTCAACTTTTTAACAGATGCATGTTTAAAGAACCGTTTTTTTTGTAAACAGGAAGTATAAGTGTGAAAAACCCTTTTTTTTAAGTTTAAAGAACCTCCACATAATGTAAAGATTCTATACAAGTTCTTTTTTCCTAGAAGTGTACATCCAAACCAGGAACCACTGAGGAACCTTTATGTTTAGGAATGTACTGCAGTGGTGCAGAAGTAGCTGAAGAATGCAGTGATGCGGTGGAGCAGGACTAGGCGTGGACCGGGGTTGTCATCAGAGGGCGGAGAGCACACTGCCTCGCAGGGACACACGCCTCGCAGACAGATGAGCGCGGTGACAGTGGGACGCGACACCCTGCAATTCCGCAAGCTTCTGATCCATCATCATCCTCATTTGCTTCAACCTGCACACGCAACACCCTCACTTGTGCCAGCATGCACACACAGAAACTTTTATAAGGGCGTACACAACATGAAGTGCTCAAACACACAGGTCTGTTTTTATACAGTGTCAGGACCTGGGGTTACACATGTGTTGAATATGTATTAAATATATCATCACTATCAGATTAAAACCTTGTATCTCTGCAAAGGTAACTTTTCAAGAGAAGGAAGAAAGGTCTGAAAAATTCTTGAGAGACTACAAACAGTACTGTGCAAAAGTCCACGCTTCATTTATTTAATTTCCATTAGGTACAAGTTATTCATTTTCCAAGAGATATGACTGAGGAAATTAGTTGTAAGGTAATCTACTTGCAAAAGTAAGGAGAAAGATAAATGGAAAGTGGGGAAAAAAGAACAGGAGTTTCCAAAACTGGAGTTCAAAAATGATTAAAAAATACAAAGAAAATGGCATTCGTAACAACCGTGCAGGACCTGGAAGACCAAAACTGTCATCATCAGCTGAACAGTTCTCAAAGCTTTCATCCTTGAGAGAGAGGAGAAAATCAAGTCCCAGTATTGCTTCATATCTGAAAAAATCCACAAGTCTTTCTGTCCATCCTTCCACCATGAGAGGAAACAGAGAAAAAAGAAGTAAATTTGCAAATCTAACCAAAAGACTGAACAGTGGTCACCCCAGAGTCCACACCTTAACATCAATGAATGTGTTTGGGTTTACTTGGATTGTGACAAAAAGAAAATGCAACCAACTTCTAAGACTGAACTTTTAAGGTTTATAAAAGAAGCATGAAAGATATCCCTGAAGGTGTTTTTGAAAACGTCCCTGAAAAGCATGTAGCATTTGTAAAAAAGCACTTTACAACGTCAGGCCGCACACACATTTTCATGTACAAACCCAGTTCTGGGAATAGACAGTCTACATTTGGGCACAGCCTTGAGATACAAAAATAAACAAAAGTGACTTGCTTGTCCCACAAGAATGTGACAAGAATGACAGATGAATTCATACCACAAATGCCAGTCGGAGACAGCATTCTAATTACTAAATATTTACTGCGCTAAATAGGAAACTCTGGGCCTTATCGCTCAGGGTCCAGGTTTAGGAAAAGTCATTATTTTTTATTCAACTTTCATGAAACTACTAAAACTAGGCAACAGTTGAATATGACCTACATGAACTAATGATACTAGTGAAGTGCTGAGAAAGGAAAAGTCACTGCTGTCATTCTCAGTGTGGCCACAAGGTGGTGCCTCACACTCAACATGGCAGTGCTAAGTTCAGTTCTAGGCCACTGTGAGCGGGCTGATGTATCATGGCCCAATGAAAAGGAGGAAATGAGAAAGGGCCATAAATGTGTTTGCTGCATGCAGGGCCTAATGGAGTCTGCCTTTGCCACTACATTAGCAACAGAATGGAGGCACACGGCCAACGGCCGAGCACCTCCACCACGCGTCAGGAGAGAAGGGAAATAATGATGAGAGGGGAATAACGAGTTGTTGCTGGTCCTCTAATTGTCAGGTGATGGATTTATTCCCACTTGTTTGGTGTTTTTGTGTTTTCTTTTTTTTTTACCTTTTCAGTGTATTGCTTGTGTAACTGATGGATGACTAAAAGCAATAATCAAATCAAATTTACAGTTTTCTATCTTATCCAAACCAAAATGTATTAGACAAGCCAAGACATATTTGGTGTCCAATGTTTGCTAATGTAGATTTGTACTGTAGATATGAGGTAATGTATCTAACAAGTAACTTAAGCTATGCCCATCAATCAGCTTATACACTGACTGGCCACTTCATTAAGTACACCTCCTTATTTCTACATTCATCGTCCATTTTACCAGCTCCACTTACCATGTAGATGCACTTTGTAGTTCTACAATTGCTGTATTCCATCTGTTTCTGTGCATAATTTGTTTGCCCCTTTTACCCTGTTCTTCAATGATCAGGACCACCACAGAGCAGGTATTATTTGGGTGGTGGGTCATTCTCAGCAGTGACACTAACGTGGTGGTGTTGCGCTGGTACGAGTGAATCAGACACAGCAGTGCTGCTGGAGTTTTTAAACACCTCAGTGTCACTGCTGGACTAAGAATAGTCCACCAACCAGAAATATCCAGCCAACAGTGTCTTGTGGGCAGCATCCTGTGTGCACTGATAGAGGGCTGGAGGATGACCAACACAAACTGTGCAGCAACAGATGAGCTACTGTCTCTGACATCTATAAGGTGGACGAACAAGGTAGGTGTCTAATAGAATGGACAGTGAGTGGACACAGTGTTTAAAGCTCCATCAGCACTGCTGTGTCTGATTCACTTGTACCAGTGCAACACACACTAACACACCACCACATCAGTGTCACTGCAGTGCTGAGAATGATCCGTTACCCAAATAATACCTGCACTATGGTGGTCTAGTGGGGGTTCTGACCATTGAAAAACAGGATGAAAAGTATGCAGTGAAACAGACAGACTACAGTCTGTAAGTGCAGAACTACAAAGTGCATCTTTATTGTAAATAGACCTGAAAAAATGGACAGTGTAAAAACAAGGAGGTGTGCTTAATGAAGTGGCTGGTCCATGTATATTGTAAGTGTATTGGAAAAACTGAATATATTTTGAACATATTACTTTCTTGTGGTGATTATTATCTATAGAAATGAACGCTAATAAGCTAAAACAAGTTATAGTCATCATGAACAAGTGTTGCCCGTACTTTTTTCCATTTTCATAGACCGACAGTATATCATACGGTGTCAGAGACCACACAAGCAAGTCTGTTTGAAATACATTGACCTCTGTGGTGATTTAGGCATGCTGTCTACACATGTTAATAATAAATACGCATTATTTAGCAGAAATGCACTAGTATGCTGGGCCAGTACCTGGTATTTTTGTATGTATTTTTGTATTCATTCATGTATGTAACTGCCAATGTTGATGCCAATACATAATAATTTATAAAATATAGAAATTGCAACTACATCTACCTGGGTTAGCATCACGGAGAAACATAACATTTATTTCGATGGGTACAAAGACACTAAAATAAACAAAATAATAGAGATTTTAGCACAGTGGCCCAGTATCTCCTGAGTGCTCTCATCTTTTGCAGTACAATAAATATGTCATCATATATCGGTTTGAAATATCAGCCAAATCTGAACCTCTGTCTGAGGCCATTATTTGTTTTTTAAGCAATTATCTGCTGTTACAAATATGATCCCAATATCATGGTGCAACTCTATTAAGCTTCCATTGCTTGTTAGCCACATTAGCATTGTAGCTCCAGTTCAAAAGGAACACCAAATATCTCGTGATGATTTGGGGTAAGTAAATTTGTTGTTCTGTCTTTTGAAACTTTCCAAGCATCTGTTAATTGGATGTTGGCCGATGCAAGGCTTTAAACTTGCTTTATTGCTTAGGCGATTATACGAGGAGAGAAAGTGATGCTAAAGAAACATATTGTTGCGATTTCCAAGCTTTATTTTTGCCAGACTTTGGCTGTGCTCTCCGCCATGTGTGTTTTCTTCCCCGTTCCACCTTTTATAGGCCAAAAGAATGTGGACTGATTTATGATCCATGCATGTGCTGAATCCACATATCCTGTGCTCACATGTGCATACGCGCTCACTCCCTTGCTCTAATACTGAAGATCATATAGAGGTGAGGCCATGCAGTGTAATGGTGTTCTCATTTACACTCTACATGCAGATTAAACACTGTCATTAGTAGACCCTTAGAGCCCAGCTGACTTGTAATATTCATACATGCTCATATACATGTTCAGATGAATGTCATTATGTTCACACATGCTTGTTTGTTTTTATACCTTGTGGGAATGTGAGGTCAAATATTTATGCCCCATACATAATGTGTATATGTGATAAGCATTATCTAAGCCTTAAAGGGCTCTTGTTCTACATTTTTCTTGTATTTTACTTTTGTCCCTTGTGGTCCGCTTTGTTTGTGTGGTTTTATGTACCACAAATGCTTATATTTAAATTTTACATGACCATTTTCCCACCTCTCATCACTTTCAGACTGTGACTTAAACACTTATATATAATAAATGAGCTCTGTTCTGATTGGCTGTTCATACTGTGCCTCATTCAAAACACACTCAGAGCTGAAACACTTCCTAGAACTTCAATGTGAATAGGCAGGGCTAAACTCTGTAGACTAAATAGGTAGATTTTTAAGTGACTTGGTTCTTCTGACATTGGAAAAACATTGAATTCAAAAAGGTGCTGATTTTGCAGCATGGTTTCCGTGTATGGACTGCGGTGTGAATGGTATGTTATAAAACTTTGATAATATTTAGATATTCCTTCAAACTCCTTTATTGCAAAAGAAAGTGAGAGATATATTTGTTTTTCCATGATATGGGCCAGCATGAATAAGATATCGTGATGAATTTTTGAGCGAAGTATTTTTGAGTGAAACATGGTGGTAAGATGGGTCTTTGAGCTAGCTCAGTGTTTTTAGCTTGATGATAGGTGGGGTTTGTGGGAGGGGGAGGTGAAACATGAAGTTATTGGTTAACATTATTTTTCATGTACGTGGTGACATCATCAAAATGCGGAACATTTTTTTAGTATCAACAAAAAATTATAGGAACACAAAAAGCTTGTGTTTGAAATGGCTTTGAATGAATTGTGCTTAGAGGACTCTTATTATGGAAAACTGAATTTTCCTCTTTTATTATTATTAGTTTTAAATAAAAGACTGATTTAGTTTGCAAACATTGTGAAACGTTTTAAAACACACCTTTTTAACTGTGGAAGCTGCTGAAGTCATTGATGTCATGAAAACCAGTGCATTTACATATATCTGCCTATTCAGCCTCCAGCCTTTTCCCACTGAATATAAATAGACATAAATAAATAAAGTTACGAGGAGTGTTTTAGCTTGGACTGTGACACAATACAGGGCAACCATTGAGAACACAGGTCATTTACATATTTCAGACTTAAAGGCACAATAACACAGTTTAAAGGTAAAGAGATCTTGGAAAATGGTTCTGTAAAAATGAATTGGGACTGTTTTTGACACAGGAAATATGAAAAATGTATGATATAGGCCCTTAATTTGGCCAGAGACATGACCTAACAAAGTGTAAAAGGTCACTATTGATTTTTGGTTGGCTTCAAACATTAAGCTAAGTGAGCCAAAGCCAACCAAAAAGAAATATTTTTGCCTTTTCTGTTTTATAAAATAATTTTTGGTTTATAAAAAAATTGTAAAATACCACTTTATAGTGCCAGGAGAATTCCGCTGTTATTGACAGTTTCTCTCTTTTTTTAACTCAGGCAAGAATTTTTTTTTGTCCTGTAAATGCGTGAAAACAAACAAACAAACATGCACGCGCCAGCATGCGCATGCATGCATTCATGCACAGCCAAGAGCGGCTCGGCTTGTTGTTTCCATGTTGTCTGTGCGCTGTGGCTTGTGGTGCTGTCGCCGACGCTGATCGATGCGCCTTCACCGCTTCCCCTGGATTATCAGTCGAGTTCAACGGGAGGGGAAGGTGATTCATCAGCACAGAGAGAGAGAGAGAGAGAGAGTGAAGGAGAGTGGGCAAGTAAGGGAGAAAGAAAGCAAGGAAGAGAGAGTGAAACAGAGGAAGAGGAAGAGATAAGGAGAGGAGGAGAGCAAATGAATTAGAAACGGAGATGCAGAGTGAGATAGATAGAGAGAAAGAGAGAGAGAAGGAGAGTGAGAGAGCAACTGCAAACACATTAAGTGGGAGGGAGATGAAAAGCTGTGGTACACAGTTGCAGCACACAAGTGCCAAATATATGCAGACAAGAGGGAGAGAGAGAGAGAGAGAAGGAGAGAGAAACAGAGGGGGGGTGGGAAAGACAAAGAGTGGCAGGGCAACCCAGGTATGACCCAGAGCCTGCTTACGTGCCCAGCATACCAGAGCACTCTGTTTCCTATTATGGAGCTGACTCCATACATACACTAATACTGTACATACAGTCCAGGCCTAAAAACATGAAACACTCTATGAGAGAGTGGAGAGAGCTATGGAGGGAGAGATAGATAGAGAGAGAGAGAGAGAGCTGGGCCATTTCCAGACTTCCCATCTCAATCATATTTTAGATGTCCTATCAGTATTGATATGTATCAGGCCTGCTGAATTCATTGTTTTTGAGACATCATGAAAACCAGTATATTTACATATATCTGCTAGACCTCTGAAGTCATGTCTCCATCCTGTAGTTGCTGTCATTAGGATCTCCGGATTGAAGCAGGTTTCCTCTGTGAGAAAAGTGAATGGCGTTTTGGACAATCACTGCTGTGGTAGACAAAAATGCTCCAAAGCTGTTCCGCTTTGCCATATGACATTTTTTTCTCCAAATGCTGCTGAATCTTCTGAATTACGAGGCCGTTAAGGAGCAGGCTGATTGTAGGCAGTAAAATTTGCATCTTGTGGAACGGCCAGTGGGACCGATAATCAACGTTTTATTAATTTCTTTATTAATAGGAACCAGTGGTTGCAGTGTTTACAACACAAATATAGCCGTTTATTTACTGTCCAAAACTACCAGTGAACCTACGTGTGTGTTCTGAGTTTATATGTAATGCTGATGGTAATGATGGCAAATCCAAAAATATAAGTTTTAGGCCAAAAGCTTCTCAAAACTACCTTTGTCTCAGACATCAGGCAGCATCTTCATAACCATTTTACCTAATAACCTTCTGCGAGGGAGCTTTTAGAGACATTACATTTTTGTTTTACTTTTCATATCAAACCAATTTGAATGACTTTGTTTACATCTTAATGGCTAAGGTATACAGAAATTTTGAAAAATGGGTGGAATTCCCATTTAACAATTAATACTAATGACATTTTAAAAATGATAATGTAAACATGATTGATAACTTAGAAACTTGAATTGTAATGCAGTCCCTTTCTATGCTTTTAGCAATATTGTACTTTATAATGTCATATCAATTGAACTGACCAAACAACAAAAGCCTTCTTTCATAGCAACTCTTTCTAGGTTGAATCAGCTTTACAGCACGTCACCAAAACCTACACTCAGCTAATGAGAAATTTTAATGCACTTTTATAATGCAGTTTTTGTTAAAATAACTAAAATTAGACTGTGCTATTACTTTCAAATGAGATTTATTTTGTATGCTTGTGAAAGGCTGCACTGTTAGCATACAACAGCTGTAGTTTTTTGATGTGTAATCAAGCTAACCTTAGCATGGCAGCAAATTCTTATGATTAGTTGCAACATAGTCCAGCCTATCAATTTAAATCGGAAAAGCAACATTATGTAGCAACGCTAAACAGTCATGTACAGTTTCTTATTAGGTTGATTGTGTTTTTGCTAGCCTTCTCTAAAGACTGTCCTAGCAGTTGCTGTGAAAGAATGCATTTAAGCAAACAAAGCATATTTTGGGGCACAATACTAGATTTATTAATGTCAAAAAATATATATATGGAATTTCAGTTGATACTGCACTATATAAATAACTGTTGAATTCAATTGTTTTGACGAAAATCAGTGTGTAATGTTAAGAAAATTAACATTTTCTATGATTAAGTAAACATTTTTTGTGTTTTAATGAAAAATATGATTTTATGTGTACAACTGTTCAAAGCTATGTTTGCTAGTCATGTACTGGCTTTGTGCACATAAAGATTTACAAAATATAAAAATACACAAAGACAGGTTTAAAAAGCAAAACTGACAGGAAAAATGATTCAGGCACCATATTGTAATAAACTATGTAAGTGTTAAAAACAAATTACGTTCTGTATATTAATGTTGTGAAACTGTTGTGAAATAAAAATGTTCTTGAGCAAATTGCACCTGTTGTTGTTATAACAGACACTGCCACTGTAATGGAAGAAGATCCCCTGGTTCGACGGGTCACATTCTTCCCTTGTAGGAAGAAGACAAGCCAGTGAAGAAAGTGTGATTCTCTGGGAATCCCTGGGTCCGGGTCATGTGGTCGTCAATTTGTGCCACTTACCTAAACATAGTTGTGGACCAGGTACACTCCTTCATGGCAGTGGCCTGTTTCAGAAGGATAATGCGTACAGATTCCCCAGATCTCAGTGTGATCAAGCATCTGTGGGATGTGGTGGAACAACACAAGTCCAATCTATGGCGGCTCCACCTCACAACTTGCAGGCCTCAAAGGATTTGCTGCTAATGTCTTGGTGCCAGATACCACAGGGCATCTTCAGAGGTCTTGTAGTGACCATGCCTTGTCGGGTTGGCGCTGTTTAAATGGCACATGGGGACCAACAGCAAATCAGACAGGTGGTCATAATGTTTTCTGTGTAAGACCATTTCTTTTACTTTCCTACCTCTTTCTTACCCGTTGAACTGTTTTGGGAGTTTTGATATTTTTGTGTGAAGATTGATTCTCAAAATGGAAGCATCGATATTTCAGTATTGTTTCTCCCACTGCTACTGCCATCCTCCAACACGAGGAGTGAAAGAGGCAGAGAAAGAAAAAGACAGACAGAGATGGAGGGCGAGGGACAGACGGATAGAGTTAGAGAGAGTTAGAGACAGAGAGCGAGAGAGACTAAGAGACAGAAGCACACCTGTTTTAGCTCTGCTACATCCATCAGGCGGCCCACTGCTGATGCCTGCTCCCCTCAGCTCCTCTCTGCGTCTGTCTGTATGTGTGTGTGCCCGATTTACCACAGGTGTTTACACCAGCCATGACCCGCCTGACACACTGCAGCAGCCTGCGAAGCTCAAGCTGCAATATGTTAGCATGTCTTGGCACGAGGAGCGCACAGGTTTGTTTGCTCTGGCTCTGTTTTGTGTCTTTGTTGCCTTGACTCTGTCATTGTTGGCTCAGGGATACTCTAGGCATCTGCTTATTTTCCCTTAAATTGAATGCATCCATTGTCTGTTGTTGTGTTTAAGCCAAGTGTGGTTTGGTTGATTAAGCTGAATTGCAGATATGCGGCGGTAACGTGCAGATGTTACCACAGTAGACCTGCTACAGTAACTAGACCCTAAAGCTAACCAAATGAATGTGTGACAAACTGAACAACTATATGCTCTGGATAAATATGCAACAGCAGCTGGAAATTTCAAGCCATTGCTCAGGGTAACTCTTATTCAGTTGTTACTCTTTCTGCTATTTTTGTTCATGTTTCGGAGAAGTAAAGGTAATGTGTTGCATGCTGCACCAACACTGCAAGAACTTGAGCT
Source organism: Colossoma macropomum (assembly GCF_904425465.1). NCBI lineage: Eukaryota > Metazoa > Chordata > Actinopteri > Characiformes > Serrasalmidae > Colossoma > Colossoma macropomum. The sequence goes on along the minus strand of NW_023494802.1, from coordinate 34,196,806 downwards.
TCAGTGCTTTAGCTAAGAGGCATTGCTATGTTAAAGCAATAGTTCAAATCAAATTTACACAGTTTTTTGAATACCACAAATGTAGTCAGCCAAGACATGTTTGGTGTTTAAAGTTTGGAAGCTTATATCACCAATGTAAGCTGCATGGCTAACTCATCACACATTTGTTGTTAGCTATATCAGCACAGAGGTATAGCTAGAGGGGGGCCTGGGGGGCGCACACCCTCTCATTTGGAAGCCAGACTCTGCTGGCTGACTCCTGAAAGGTCCTCAGACAGCAATGAAAATATTGCAAAATGTAATTTGTCTTGTGCTTTTATAATACAGGATGAACCCAAAGACACATGACAACATTGACACGGCTGTTTGCCTCCACTGATTGCATACCATCTCTGTTTTAGTTCTGCAATAAGGCACAGAATAACTCTTATTTTCCAGCACCAACATGTACACACAGCATTACTTTGCGGGGCTGTTTATGCAGATTGGGAGAACTTAGCTGAGCTGTGCTAGTTTCTACGCTCTGAAAATCACACTGAAGAACCTACTGTCCATAATGTAGATTGTCACCTAATCGCCTTATTCATACCGTTCTGTCTTCGCACTGTTGTGTCATCAAATAACAACAGTCCAGTTAAACAATGATGGGGTGGTCGGGGGGATGGCAAGGCTGCATTAAAATTACCAAAAATATTGACTACAGCTATTTCTAAAATAGACATATACTTTGGAATACGTTCATTAACAACACATACAGTATATCTAATTTATATTTATATGTTCATAGGACCCTTGTCACCCCTGTTGACCATGGTAAAGAAAGCAAAGTTTCATTACTTTGGATAAAAGGATGAGAAAATCACAGTCCATTCACACAAGATACTTACTCCTAATGTTGTAAAAGGTAGGACTGGTTAATTAGCCTTTACCTGCTGTGGTATACTGACAGCTGTTATAGTGACTAGGAAGTTAAATATGAGGTTAGAAATCGTGTTTTGTGTAAAAATCCCTTTTTTTGTCTCTGGCTGTGGCAGCTACAATAAGGTAGCCAAAGAATACCACTTATACGCTTTACCTAATATGCAGCATGCTTAGGGCCCTGTGTGTGCCAGGGGGGCCCTAAACAGCTTTCACTGTACCATTGTGTTGGATGCTTGAGTGAGGGAAAAATAATTTCTGGTGAGGAGAAACAGCTCAAAGTTATAGGTGTGTTTGTTTTTTTTTTTTTTATTGCAGTGTTAAAGTTACACTGGTTGTTTTGGCTTTTAGTTGGTGCACAACAAGTTGTTGATCTGGAAAGAGAATGCTGAGATGGGTAGAAAGTAGAATAGCAGGTAGTAGGTATCAGTTAGAATGCTGTCATTTGCACAGTGCTAATTAGCATTAATTCGCTTTCATTTATTGTTAGCAAAATTAGCTTTTTTTTGGCTATACCTTTAAAGCAGTGAGGCCTGCAGCCTGAGCCTCCTCCAGCCAGATGTTCCTGGAGCACTGCTCAAACTCCTCACATGTATGACTGCTGAAACTACCCCCTACACACTCGTCGGCTGCTTAAACACCTCGCACATCCGTTTACCTTCCTTGCTTCCTCTGTTACTTTGTCTTCATATCCGCTGTAATCTTTTGCCGCCACTCTCTGGAGACCTGCGCCTGCGTCTGTCCCTGAGATTGCCTTCACCTTCACCTTTCTTTATGCCACTTCTCTCTCTTTTCCCTTTCCATGCCCCACTTCATGCAACAACCCCCTCCCCACAAAACCCCCCAACCCCACCTCACCACCTCTCTGATGATGGATGGACAGCTCGTGTATTTCCAATCTGCCATCTCTCCTGATGCGGTTAGGGGCTGGGATGCTGCTGCAGGCAGGAGAGGGAGACAGAAGGAGAGGGAGAGAGGGATGAGGGGAGGGGGGAGAGCGAGGACGGGGTGATGCAGAGGACACGACATCTGGAAAACAAGCAAATGAAAAAGAATGTGGCGGTGGCGTTGACGGTGGCGGCGCTGCTGCGTAGGAGCGAGCAGCACATGCTAAAAACAAACACGGCCTGTGCCAGGCAGCCATCCACAGCTTCCGGCAAATCGTACAGCTGGTACTGGCTGTATTTGTCTCTTTGTGCATCTAATAGAGATGGTACAATACAACTTTGTCCAAATATACACTCTATATGGCCAAAAGTATGTGGACACCTGACCATCACACATATTGTAGTTTCTTGGGTATCCCATTCCTAAACCATGAGCATTAGTTTGCTGTTGGACCCTCCACCCTGCTTTCCGCAAGATCACGCAAGAGCGTGTCTTTGGGAATTTGTGCCCATTTTGTTAAAAGAGCATTACTGAGGTCACTGGTGTTGGATGAGAAGGTGTGGCTCACAGTCAACAATCCAGTTTATCCCAAAGGTGTTCAGTTGGGCTGAGGTCAGGGTTCTGTACGGACCACTGGAGTTCCTCTACATCACACTTGTAAAAACATGTCTTTATGAACCTTGCTTTGTGCACAGGGGCACAGTTACACAGTTTACTGGAACAGCAGAAGGCCTTTCCCTGAATTGTTGCCATAAAGTTGGAAGCATATAATTGTGTACAATGTATTTGTATGCTGTAGCATTAACATTATCCTTCACTAGAACTAAGGGGCTGAACCCAAAACCTAAAAACCAGCCCCAGACCATTATCTCTCCTCCACCGATGTTGGAACTAAGCATTCTGATAGATAGCGTTCTCCTGGCATCTAACAAACCCAGATTCGTTCATAAGACTGCTAGATAGTGAAATGTAATTCATTACTCCGGAGAACACATTTCGACTGCTGCAGAGTCCAGTGGCTGTGTGCTTCACACCACTCCAGCCTACACTTGGCATTGTGTGTAGCTGCTTGGTGAAGCTGCGACGCACAGTTCTTGTGCCGATGTTACTTCTGGAGGCAGTTTCTGGAGGCATGCTCTGTGGGTTTGCATGATGTACCGCTTTGTGGTTGAACAGCTGTTGCTCCTAAGTGCTTCTGTTTTACTCTAACAGCACTTACAGTTGACCAGGGCAGATCTAGCAGGGCATGAATCAAATTGCCTGGATGCTATAGCTACAAAAATGAAAGAAATAAAAAAAATCAGATCTCCTATGTTGGGGTATAGTGTTAATAATTAGTCATAACTGGTTTGATAACCTGACTGCATAATCTGAACATTTAAACATTAACTAGTCATGCAATACAGGAAAAAATACTATATAGGGCTCATTTATGAAACCCTCAGAGAGTGATTTAATCTGTGAGCATCGTTCAATCCAGCTGGCTGACTAGCTAATAAGCATTAGTTTTGATGCTAGCCGAATCTAAATGTGCGCCATGCTGACAAACGTAATAGTAGTTTGCAGTAGTAATAACTTTCTCTTGTAAAAGTCAGAAAGCTCACTAGTAAACTGTTATCTTACCTGCTGTCCTCACCGAAAATTTGGGTATGTATTTGGTTGTCAGTACTGCTCTTTATGCAGTTTTCTTGATGGAAATGAATCCCATTTTTGATCAAACATTTCATCAGATTTGACATATTACGTATCTAACATTAACTTACTTTATGAAATACCACCAGAACTTTGACCCCCGCAGCTGTGTGACATGTTTGTATGAGCCATCTCTTTTTTCTCTCAACAGATTCAGATGTCGTCTGGCATTTTTTCTCTTTTCTTTTTTTCTCATTCTTACTGTTTATATTTCTAATATTTTTTATGATTACTGAGAATAGGCACCCTTTTCATAAGACTTTTTAGTACTCTGTAGTACTAAGATCTCTACCTAGCCCTAATTGGAGTGGAACCAATGTCAATGTCCTTTCTCAATCAAATGAATTGGCTTTTTTATCTGGCAGATGGATGGTCTCTGAGTTAGCTAACCATTTTCTCATGACGATAGTTGGGTGTGGTGGTGGGAGGTGAAACTTGATGTTATTGGATAATTTTACTTTCTCTGTCCACTGGTGCATGGTGATGTCACAAAAAATCAGAAAACATTTTAGACAATGATCATTATGTTTTGATAGAGGATTACTAGAAAACAAGAATTTTGTTGTTTAAATATCACCAGTTGTGCTTACTCTGACCAGGGGCATGAACTAACAACAGGTTGACTTTAGAAACTACTAAGCTTTAAAATTATTTGAAGGACTTCACTTAGGACTTGAAACCCTCAAGAAACCAAAATAAAATAACACAGTTTGTGCAATCCAGCCATGTCAGCTATACACAGGCCATATTTGTGTATATCCAGTAGATATACATGATACTGCATGATACTACTTTCTTTTTTCAATACCAGTACCAGTACTGAAAGCTTAAATATTGACTGATGATATTATTCTTTTATAAACAATAATAAATAAAAATAACAGAAAATTAGATTATTTAAAAAAAATAGATGTAATGTATATATATACATAAATCATTGGTTTCCAATGTTTTTTGAGACATACACACACACACACACACACACACACACACACACACGGAGGAAAACCTGTAGTATGCAGCTGTGTGCAAAAGTTTAAACACCCCTGCCCCCGCCCCTTGGTGCATTAACATGTTCTGTTAATTTTCTGAATGGTAATAAGTAACCCATTCTCTTCAGGGAACAGTGTAGTGTACAATTTCTATTTATTTGCAGAGTTTAACATATTGGAAAACAGAAAACATTAAGTATAAAATATGCCATAACTTTTACAGTTATTGTAAAGTAATTGTGCATTAAAATGTGCAGAAATGTTTTCTCAGTAGAGGGCGTATTAACTCATTTTCACTTAGAACATCAAGTTAATATGTCATTTGACCAGGGGTACCCAAACTTTTGCATACGACTGTAGGGTTCTTCACTGTGTGCTACACAGAATTTTATGATATTTCAGCCTACATCAGATTTGTTTTTATTTTTCCTCCAATGTTCGCTCCACTATTTTCTGCTAGTATTGGCCTGATACTGTGTATTGAATAAATGCCATCACAAGTATCCATTTTAACTCCTCCTTCTAATGTATAAAGCTTTACAGGGGTCTTGCACCCCCCACCCCTCCTCCCCTTCTGGCACTGGACTAGCTGGCCCTAGCTTCAAATTGGTCACTGCAGGGGGCTGATCTAAGCATCATGGCCTCTAATTTATCGTACTGTATAATCCCTTTGAGTCTGCTCTTCACCTTCTCCCTTCAAAGCCCAGCCTACATCCATTCCTTTATTTCAATATTCAAACTCTCCTCATTCCCAACAATAATAATAATAATAATAATAATAATGATAATAGAAGTCTTTGTTTTTATTGAGCTTTGAACAATACTTTTCCTGGGTCACAACACTTTCATTATAATGACTGAACTAGTCTTACAGTGTAATTATTGTTTATTGTTAGTAATATTGTACAGGATAATTATTATTAAAAAGTTTATTTATTATTAAACAGTGATTGCCATAGTTTTGAGATGAGGTTTTGGTCTAAAAGCATTAATGGCAGAGAGGTCTATGCAGAGTTTTCAAAGGCAACATAGTGCTTAAATAAAACTTGTTTTTTCCCATTATTTTACCATTATCAATGTTATATAAAACTGTATAGGTCCACTAGTTGTACTGTATAAATTAAATGGCTATATTCGCTCTGATATTGTGACCCCTGGTTCCTATCACTACCATTGTAAAAATTCCGTAAGTTTCTCTGCAGTTTACCATTTCTTGCAAAACCACTCTGAATGACTTTGTTTACACCATTTAAATCAAGCAGAAATTTGAAATGAAAAAATGATGGAATTCCCCTTTAATGCAGTACATTATTATTAATACATATAATTGAACTAAATATGAATTTAATTTTCGTTGTTTTGTTTTTGTTTTGGACCATGAACTAAAGACATCTGAAGAGAAAATGTGCTTTGCTCCAGAGTTCCCTACTAACTACTTTCCATCTGAATGCTATGAATTGCAATGCAGAGGAGGCCTACAGAATTGTGAGGATTTTTGGTTTTGAAGGTGACGTGTGTCGCTAATTCCAGAAGAGGGAGCTCTTTGCCTCACTGTCTGCAGTTTGACCTCTGCATGTGGATGCCCATTAGGCCCACCGAGGTCTAAACTGACTGATTTACAGGTGCATCATCGTCCATCAATGGAGAGCAGGATATCTAGCTGAAGTAGAATGAGGATTCCTGTGGATTCATCTTTGGGTCCATTTCTTTTTTTAAAGATACGTGTCTTTCACTACTTATGATCTGAAATAGGTGTGAGAAATGTTATGACTTCGAGATAATTGACAGACTCAAAGGCAAATGGGTAGGCAGTTGCTGACCAAACGTTTGAATTTCCATCTTCCGATTCTTCTCTACAAGTTTACAGGTCATTATTTTAGCTTAAGTCTATGTATCTTCTCCTATTCTCTTGATTTTTTACCAGGTGAAGAAGCCAGTGTAAGAGGATGAGAACGACACTGACCTGAACTGTTCTGACCTTTGGAAGAGGCAGTCAGAGGTCAACCCACTTGACCCCTGTGTCCATATCTTCCCTGATGAACACATTCAAACAAAGTCCGACAAGAACTTTCGCACTCATCTGTGCGTGCGCGTGTTCGTGCGATGCGATCAATATCAAGTACAGACATAAAATGACACATGGGAGTAATCTTTTCTTCACAGCTCCAGGCAAGACAACATTTCTAATTTGGCCAGTGGGATAAGAGCCAGTTGCGGAGTTATATTCATTTTGCTTTAATTCCACACAGCCTGCAGAAAAATAGGCAGTCGATTTTTTTGTCTTTTTTCTCACCCTTTTTTTGGTGAAGATCCCTCCATTGATGGTAATTAAATTTGCTCTTGTCCCTTGGTTTTTTTTCCTCTCCTCTCTCTTCTTCCCATCTGTGTGGTGCGGCTGGCTCTTTCTCATTCCGTGCTGCTGTCATCCCTCACTGTCAGTCCGCCGCTCCGAGCCATCGACCTCTGCTCTGAGCCCCGGTTCAGCGGCAGGTCACTCGAGGGAGGGGGCCGCTTGTTATTGGGGGGTGCCAGCTTCCTTCCCTCGCCGTGGATACAGCTGCCGCTGCCATGGCAACTGCGCTACACTGCCGTGCAGAGCAGCCTGCATGGGGAGCGTGGAGCGTTGAAGCCTCGGAACACATCACCCATCTCTTTCTAGATTAGACTACAGTTCCAGTTTTCCTCTCTCAGATCAGACTGCAGATAAAGCTTTTCTCCCTTAGATCAGACTGCTGGTAGAGTGTTTGTGAGCACAGACCGAAGATCCATCTTTCCTCTTAGATCAGATCGCAGATTTAGCCTTTGTCTTGTTTCAGAAGACATCACCGATCAAACTTCCCTCTGAGATCAGACCTCAGATTCTGGAGAGACTGCAGATAGAGTGCTCCTTTATCAACTTCTGCGCCAATTGTGAGGACATGTTAGATCCAATTGTTCTTTCGGATTAGACAGCAAAACCAGATTTTCTCTAAGATCAGATCACAGATACAGTTATGTTGTGAGGATCAGGCATCAAATCCATCTTTTGTCTTTGATCAGACCTTTGTTCCAAGGAGACATCACCAGTCCAGCTTTTCTTTTTGTATATTATGCTTCCTCTAAGATCAGACCATAGTTCCAGTTTTTCTTGAAGATCAGACCACCAGTTCATTCCTATTTTGAAGATCAGATCACAGATCCAGATTTTCTTGGAGATCAGACTGAACTTTTCTTGAAGATCAATTTACACATCCACATTTTCTTGAAGATCAGACTGCAAATCTAACTTTTCTCGAAGATCAGTTTACAGATCCAGATTTTCTTGGAGATCAAAATACACATCCAACTTTTCTTGAAGATCAGGCCACTCACTCGGATTACACTGCAGATACAATATTGCTCTAAGGTCAGAACCCATATCCATTTCTTCTTGCTCTTCAGTCTATGACTTCATCTAATGTCAGAAAACATCCCACACCAAGCTTTCTGTTAAATCAGACAACATGTCTTACTTTCCTCAACGATCAGACAAGTGATCCTCTGGAATCCCAGCTCTTTACTTTAAGCCCCCTCTAACCACTTGTCGGCTATGAGTCATGCCACTATCGTCAAAGAGCAGAGAGCTGAAATTAAGCGGGAAAATCTAGGCCATTATTAGCTACTAGGCTGTAACCTATCTCCAGAATTGAATTGGAGCCCAAATTTTGGCTGTGGGTGGTGGTAATTACGCAGGGGGAAATACTGAAGGGAAATCCAGCAGCAATTTGCCAAAGCCCGTAGCTAACTCGGCTCCATATTTTATTGTTCGTGTACAAAGAACATTTTAATATATCACAACTTGATTAATGATTTGAAGTTGTCATCTCCGTGCAAATGATGGAGTGACACTGCAAAGCTCTGAGGTCAAATGAAGGGGAGAGAAAGAGAGGAAGAAAGGCGGAGGGAAAGAGAGCGAGTGAAACAGCCGTGAGCTCTTCTGCCGTTCTCTCCAGGTGTTTCGGGACTGAACAGGCATGCTAAGCGTTCGGTGCCCCAGGCCACTGGGTTCAGACCAGGTGGAGTTACTACAAAAGAAACAGTCACTTGCTATTAATTATGACTTATGGAGCCCATTCTGCTCTCTTGCTCCGATCTCTCTCTCTCTCTCTCTCTCTCTCTCTCTCTCCTCTCTCTCTCTCTCTCTCTCTCTCTCTCTCTCTCTCTCCCTCTCTCTCTCTCGCCCTGTACCTTGCCAAACAGATATGACGGATTGGGTTATCAGTGTCTCACAGAAGCATGAGCGCCTGTCAGGTGCGCTTTGATGTTCGACAGCTTGAATCTCCTTGCGTTGTGCTTTGATGATCCACTCTAAATCCAGATGAATTGACATTGCATAGTTCACACTCCATACAACACAGGGGGCCATTAAACACACTCCACTTAAGATTAAATACCCCGCCTCTTCCTTTGATAAGAAGTTAGGTACACTTTGCTCATTTTTTATAGAGCCATTTTCCCCAGAGGCAGCAGCACAGATCGTGGCTACTTATACTAAAAGTATCTTTATCTAATTCTCTTCTGCTGTATCTTTGTATGTGGAGTGCTTTGCAACACATGGCCAGCCATTTCTGCATCTGCAAATACATCAGCCAGGTAGAAATATTGGAATTCTTTGCTTTCATATCAGGAACGGCATGAATTTCACTTGCTGTGCCAATAGGTGGAGCTGTGTACACAAAGCACATGTAGACAGATGGTGGCAAAATGACAGGAGACTGGAAGGCTGACTTGCCACTCACTCAGAGCTTGATATCGCATCAGTTGCCAAGGTAAATTTTGAACTCTGTGCTGTATTTATCCTCATTTTGTGCCTGCTTTGGTTCCATGTAGCATGATTCCTAGCATAGTTTCTCAATTATTGCTATTGTTAAATAAACAGGTTCTGCATTAATGGCTGAGCTCAACTTTCAGGATTGCGAGTAATGGAGTTTGTGGTCTGTGAAATAGTTTCCCTGCTAGAGTTTACAGTAAATTCTTAATTTTGGCCTAAAATATCTCTAGTTCCTTTGAGGTCCTTAAAAGAAATATCTTGAGGGTTTCATATTTGGTGTGCATTTCAAGTATTTTTGTGAGGAAAGTAGTCCACGTTTACTCAGTTATATTTAAATCATTAACATTTATAGTTATTAACTTCTTTTTTGGGCTTAATTCTAATATGTTACATAGGTGATGGCATCTGTACTGGCTGGTGATTGGTTGTGATTTGGCACATCCTCCATTTTGAGGTTTATCATTTTATTTTAGACTAACAAACTTCAGTTCCTCTGATAATAAATGTTGGATGTACTAAGAAGTTCCAGTAAAGTTTTATGAGTAAAGTTTTACTCTGTTCTTTAGTAGATTTTTGCGCTGTGCTGCTTGTACTTCTACTCAACTTCTTCGGAAGGATATTTTTACTCGAGTTATTATTTCACTGATGTACAGTTGTGTGCAAAAGCTTGGGCACCCCTGGAAATGATGTTCTGTTGTTTTTCTAAGTAAAAATAAGTTAACACATCCTCTACAGAGAACACATTATAGTTAATATATAACTTATTTTCAGTTAGACAATCAATGAGGGTGCTCAAACTTTTGCAGACAACTGTACCAACTGTAACGATGCTGTAACAATTCAGAATACAGTTACTTTTTATATTTTTAGAATTCTTTTAAAATACCCACTAAATATTACAAATATCATCTCAAAAAAGGGAAACTCAGCACCTTCACCTTCTTTACAAATATTAAGGTTCCTAAAGACTGAGTGGACTGATAAACCAATGTGATTAGACATTCATTTATCTCAGTGTTACTGAGCTGTTCACAAGTGAGCTTTGGTGTTGAACTGGACTTGGCATGCATTTTACATTTAGGAGGCCTGTGACAACTGTCAAAACACAATAGACATCAGCATACAGCTTTTTATGTGAGTTTAAATGATGAGCGAATTTTCATGAAATATACTAACAGAAGAATTAAATGAAGTATACTGTCAACCAGTAACAGAAAATTACAAATAAATCAGGCAAAAATTAGTTTTTCCCTTATGCCTTATTTTAAACATATTCTGAATATTTTACGTCTCATTGTATTGTAATGAAATATGTTACGGAATACATTTAGTAGAGTGTATTCAATGTTCAGCCATCACTACATTTTCAAAATATCCTGCCCAACTTTGAGTATGGATACCTCTACAATATATTACGGACAATAAGAATGTCAAAAGATTCAATGAAAGAAGCTAACAGCTTAACTTAAACAGCCCAGGCAATGTTATTTATTCTTTAATGGTATTGACTAATTAAAATACAATTTAACAGTCAAAAATTGCCAATCAAAAAGGTTTGGTATCACTTTCATTGACATAAGAGAACACAGTTCTGCACTTTAATTGCTGTTTATTTGCTGCATTTAATATATATAAAAATGAAACATAAAATATGGACTGTGCAAACGCTTTAGCACACTTCAAATTTGATATTTATAGAAATTGTGAAGCAGAATATGCAAAATATTGCTTCCTGTAGAGGATGTATTTCATGTCATTTGAGTGGGAGGTGTTCAAACTTTTTTATACGACTGTATAACATTATCATGTTACCACTACCCATGATTGTCTTGACAGACACCATAATGTTTGATGATATGATGAGTCAGTATATGACATAAACTGCCATGACACATCACACATTATTGCCTCTGTCATGACACTTACCAGGCCTGGGCTCTCAGTTGTTTCCTGCTCTGTTAATGATCGACCCTGATTAAGCTTGTCCTGTCCTTGGGAGTTGGTCTTAAACGAACCGTTTCCATTGTTTTAATCAGGAAAGTGGGAGTGCAACTTGCAGAAATGAGAGAAAGTGTGTTGAGGGGGGAGCTTTTCCTGCATCTTAAGCTGAGGGGTGTGGGAGGTGGTGGTGGAGGGTGAGGGTAATGAAGGATACTGCTTGGAAGCACTGAACGCCCCGCTACTGTTCTCCATGCCCTTCAAACGGAGGTGACTTCAAGTGCCTGGGAGTTACCAGCGCTCCTGAATAGCCATCCACTGCGAAAAGCCGTCTCCACCGCGGAGAGTGAGGGTGAAAACGTGGCGGCCTGTGCTGACAGAATCAGGCCACACACCTTCACTCAGGCTGTTCGGAGGCCATCTGGGCTGCAGCCTGGGGAAGCCACGGCACCAGGAAGCAAATACACACCAAAAGGTGCGCGTGACAAGGACTAGGAAGTCATTAGCACGATACAAATGTTGCACTGGACAGGGTCAGGAATCAAAGACCCAGAAACACTCAACAGGATGCTGAAAGCTAAAAGCAGTGGCAAAGCAGCTAAAAGCAGTGAAGAAGCAGTGAAGAAGCAGTGCTCAGGCCTGTTTCTTAGAGTTTCATGCTGTTCTGGGATCACATTTACTGCCTTGTTTATGCAGCTCAGGTACATAAAGTAATAAGACAAATTGAAAAGCAGTGAAGATTACACCACAGATCTATCTCTCCTCTTGGATCAGACCACAGTTGAAAGTTTAAAGTTGAAATAATAATAATATAATTTGCTCTTTAAAGTAAAATTCCGTGATTTTTTTAAAATATCTGCATAAATCAGTTGTTTAAATATAAACAAAGTTGTTCAGAGGAACTTACCATCTTAGATTTTCTTAACAGTGGTGATGATGGGGAACTTGGGTATGCGCTATCAACATGCAAGTATAACCATTTTATTTACTCTCTGAAATGACTAATGAACTTCTGAGTGTTTATATGCCATTTAAAATGGTGAAATAGTGATAAATCTAAACAAACAACAGAAACGATAAAAGTTTTCTTTGGGACCTATTTTGCCTTATAACACCCTGCATGTATATCTCCGCCATGATTGTATTAAAATATGTTTTAGGCCAAAACTTTATCACAAACCTGTCATTAAACAGTGTATCAGACATTAGACAATGTATTTGTAAGAATTTAGTATAATAGATTTCTGTGAGGAAGCTTTTAGAGGCATTAAACTCTTCAGACGTCTGGTTCATATCACCACCACGGTAAACACCTCCTTAATGTTCCAAACTAATATTTAAAACCCTTGAACAAAAAACAAACTGCCTATTTAAACAACATGAATCCAATAAACCACTACATTAAAAGTAAGAGGCGAATGGCAGTTTAGCTCAATGCTTAATTATGCTACAGTGTTTTAGTACAGGTGTGGCAGCAGCACAACTCAATGTATTTACATCACATAATTGCAACAAAGATCAGCCAAAATAAACATAATGAGTTGGCCATCTGCCGAATGTGTTTGGAGCAAAAGTCTGCCAAATCTGATCTTGGCTGATTCCAATTATGCATCTTTAATCTAACTAGTTTCTTAGTTGCATTTTCAAATTAACAAACCATTACTATTGTTATTTCAATTACTCTACATATGACAAATTCAAATTTGAGATGTAAACACAAATCACAAAGCAGCATTTACGAACCATTTCTGGCATATAGCTAGCTGGCCTACAGTCATATGCAAAAGTTTGGGCGCCCCAATTATATGTTGATTTTGTAAGTGAACAGAAGTTAACACATTTTCTATGGAGAACACACTTTCAACACGTGGAGCACACAATTACTGTTTAATTGCTGAACGCATTGAAAAAAAAAAAAGTTTGGCATGTGCAACAGTTATGGCATATTTTATATTTTAGTTTTTTTTTCCCCAGTATGTTAAACTCAACTCAAACTAAACGCAAATAATAAGCAACTGTGCACTTCATCTACTTCAACTACATCTTTGAGTGTTCAAACTTTTGCATACGACTGTATATAGTTATGCAACTCATTTAAGTTTGTGTCGGTTGGTTAAGCCAATAGCGAGAGACAATAGCATACACAACATGGACAGTTTTTCACAGAATTTTGTATTTGTTTCTAAAAGTGGAAAACATCACATTTAAATCTCCAAAGAGCTCTACTTCTAATTTGATAGGACACTTTCAGGCCAATCTCAGCCCACCACAGAGTCAGTGATGCTGCTTTTCTGACACTCAAGGCACTGTGAAGGAGTTTTCATTTGTGATGAAACTAAAGTTCTCCAACAAGTTACTTTTATCAGTAAATAATTTAACACAGTTCCACTGAGTTCATCATATCACATGATCCTCAGCATCAGGAAGCAGAAACACACCAAAAGGTGTGCCTGACAAGGACTAGGAAGTCATTAGCATGACACAAAGGTTGCTCTGGACAGGGTCATGGATCAAAGGCCTAGAAACACTTGGTGGCACACTGAACTGGGCAAGCTAAAAGAAGTAAAGGTTTGGGGTTCACATTTCTCAAAGTTTTGTCCTGTTCTAAGATCAGATTTCTTTTTATGCAGGTCAGTCCTAAAAACTAATAAGGCAAAACTGATCATGGAGCTGCTGCACTGAGGTGGTTTGTGATTGCAGCCCCAGGACACTCCTGTGAGGCCTTGCTGCTGGAAGACTGCTGCCAGAAGTTTCCAGTAAAGCTTTTTCTTAAAGTGACAATTTGGCGAGAATCTAATTTACACAATATTCCCCTTAGCCCAAGTGTAGTCGATCAGCCAAGACGCAGTTGGTATCTGAAGTTTTTTTTTTAGTTTTCTCTGGAGCTCTGAAGCTGTGCAAAGTCTGAGACCACCCATTCATTTGTTTAATTTCCAGTCAGAACGGCCATTATGTACAAGCTATTCATTTTTTCGTCTTGAAACAAACAAGGGCAGAGAACATATATTTAACAGAACATTACACAGAAGCCTCAACAAATAAATATAATAAATAATTTAATTTTTTCAGTACTTAGTTTATCTACCCTTTTCCTTCCTTTCAGCTGTCATTCTTTTTGGGAGACTTTTAAAAAAAATTTTTTAAATCTGCATACTCTGATACTTTTCCACACCTCCAAAGTTCAGTCTCAGAAGTTGGTCGCGCTTTCTGCTTGTCAAGATCCAAATAATCCCAGTCACATTCAGTGGTGTTCCAGTCACATTCAGTGGAGCTCTGTCCAATTTCAGTGTTCTAGTGCAAAGATCTTTTTTTGTCTTTTTGCTTTCCACAGTAAGGGCTTCTTGGCAGCTTTACATCCTTTCAGACCCATAGCGCTTTCTTTTCACAGTGGAAGAATGGACAGAAGCACCTGTGGATTTAGTTTTTCCTCTCAAAGATGACAGCTTTAAGTACTGTTTATCTGATGGTGATGGTTTTGGTGGTCTACTAGGTCTTGAATGGTTGTTAAGAGCCCAATTTTGTCTAGATCTTTTAATAATTGTTTAAACTCCAGTTGTGGGAACTCCTGTTTTTGCAAGCCAGCTGAGGTGTGTTTGAGTTGTTGCTTATGTGAATAATGTCTCTTTGAAGGACAACATAATGATTCCTTTGGGACTTATTCTTTAACATAAGTTGGGAAGACATTTGTTGGTTTTAAGATTGGAAGGATGGAAGTGTTAAAATGGCAGTAGGTGCACAAAAGTAAAGAGCAGACAAATTAAATACTGATAGATTTGATACTATATTTAGTGTTTGAGGTTTCTGTGTAAAAAATTAATAACTTGTACTAAATGGCTGTTTTGACTGGAGATTGAATAAAAAAAGGGTGGTCTCTGACTTTTTGCAGAGTATTGTAGCCAGCAAGCAGTGGAAACCTATAGCCTGCCTATTAGCATGGTGCAAACAACATAAAGGACAAAAATTCGGACAAAATTCAGGCTTCAAGGTGGTTGCTACTACTGTTTTCATCAATGTCCATTTTAATAGATAACAGCCTGTCACAATGTCAGAAACCACAAGCAAGTCTATCTGAGATTATTGAACAACTCGACTTGGTTTTAGCTAAGTGTGTGATGATTTAGGCATGCAGTTTGATGCTAATTAGTAGCTTTGTAGCTCCAGTGCAAAACTAAAGATGCAAACTTTGGACGCTAAACATGTCTTGGTTGATGAACCACATTTGGGGTAAATCAGATTCTTTTTGTCTTTTTTTCTCCTTTTCTCTCCCTCTCTTTTCCAGTCTGTCTCTGTCCTTCTACATCCACAGCGTTTCAGCCCTGCATAATTGCACATTACACACACTATTGTTGCATCATGTCAGTGCAAGGACATGCCCGTATGGAGAATACAGTAAACACACGATGACTCATCGCTCCCTTTCACCTCTGCCAGAGGTTCAAAGGTGGTTAGATCAGCAAAACAAATGAGTCGATGGCGAGACATCCCCGGAGAGGCATCCATCTGGGCAGTGACTGGCAGCTCTGTCAATGAGCGAGAGTGCAGTAACGCACTGGCATTCGGAGGGTAAGAGGAGGTGTGTGCATGTGTATGCTACTCCTCAGAAATTTGGAATCACTATGCAGTGTAGATTCACTATATGGCCAAATTTATGTGGACACCTGACTGTCACATCTGTATGAGCTAGTTGGACATCGTATTCCAAAACCATGGGCATTAATATGGAGTGTTGTCCACTTTGTGGCAATAACAGCCTCCACTCTTCTGGGAAGGCTTTCCACAAGATTTTGGAGTGTGTTTGTCGGAATTTGTGCCCATTTAATCAAAAGAACATTTGTGAGGTCAGGCACTGATGTTGGACGAGAAGGCCTGGCTTGCAATCGATGTTTTAATTCATCCCAAAGATGTTCATTGGTGTTGAGGTCAGGGCTCTGTGCAGGCCACTGGAGTTTCTCCACACCAAAATCAAACAGTGTCTTTATAGACGTTGCTTTGTGCACAGGGCACAGTCATGCTGGGACTGAGAAGGGTCTTCCCCAAGCTGTTGCCACAAAGTTGGAAAGATTGAATTGGCTTAAATGTCTTATGTTGTATGTTGTAGCATTAACATTACCTTCACTGGAACCAAGGGGTCGAACCCAAACTCTGAAAAACTATTGCTATATATATATATATATATATATATATATATATATATATGTATATGTATATATATTTATATACATGTGTATATATGTGTGTATATGTGTGTATATGTGTGTGTGTGTGTGTGTCTTTCATCATAGGCTAAAGAAGATCAGTCATGTGACGCTGTAGGGTTCAATTATTCCGGCCTGTATCATTCTCTTGGTGTTTTTTGATTTGCCACCTGTCTGTATACCTGCAACAAATTGGTTTGTATTACTGAAAAAAATGATTCCAAGCATTCTGATGCTGTTCACTCATGAAATCTTTGAAGGAACAAAAGAGAGAGCTACGTGTGTGAGAGCTGGTACTGATCTCATCTTGACACCATTAATGAAACATGAAGGGTGCTGGAATCTTCTCTGATCCCCATGCCAGTGTCGCCGTGGGAGATCAGTGTTTTTACTCTTTCTGAGCTCCACAAAGAACGATTCCATGTGTGGCAAATGTGCTTCAGTCATTAGAACCAGAGCTCCAAGGCTGAGTTCAGAGAAAGGCTAGAATCAGATCCTCCTGTCCACTCCCTGCAACTGGACACGATTTCCCATAACCAGTGTTGAGGTCATCTATTAGAAAGAGAACTATGGTGTTCAAAACACTATTCACTCTTCCAGCTTTCAGGACCTTTGTGCTATGATGATTTCAGGAAACTCAACTCTGCACTTATGGTTTTTGGTCTGAACATATGGTTCTATGAAACAGTTCTATGGCTCCATGGCATCTCTCCAAGGAACCCTTTTTGGCACCTTTTTAAGGACATTCTGATTCTAAAGAGAGCCGAGGGAAGTTTTGAGGCGTTCTCCAATTTATTTGAAACTGCGCCACGATAAGTGCAAGAATTGCAACTTTATGGAACAAATTCTGTGAAACAGCCAATCAAAACGCTGAAAATTCATTACATGATCAAGTCAAATGACATACTTTCAAACCACTGATTTCACCGCATCTATGGACAACCCTCCATCCACTTAGGGTTGGTAGTTTTAATTTTGTCAGTTTGTGAGCAGTGACAACAGCCGTCAGTGTCTCAAAGCTAACGTTTCTGTAACCAGCTGCATTAACTAGCCAGCTAGTGCTAACAGTTGTTGAAATGGCTACTTGTGTGTTTATTCTTCAGCCTGCTGTTATCATGATTTAGATTAATTTTCTCCCTTTTAGACACCCCTTAATTCTACAAAGAGCTCAGATTGATTTGGGATCCAAAGGGTGAAAATGATAAAGAAGTCTAGATAGATAGATAAAGGACCCATATCGATATAGAAAAAATGAATGGCAATAACAGCTGGAAAAAATAAATAATAAGATGCTGAAGATACTGCGTATATGTAAATTACACCTTGCGGATGAGTTCATGGTGAGAATGTTATGATGTATCAAAAATACAAGCTGCTAATTTACCTAACTAGTGGAATAATTCAATGAAATTGTTTTTAATTTTTGTGTAACTGTCAAGCTGCACAGAAATTATATTACAGGAAACTCATAACATGCAACTAGTTGCATGAAAGTTTCACCGTAAAGTCAGCCTAAGTAACTGCAGTGTTAAATTCAGGTACATTGTGGGTGCATATTGCGGTCATGTAATGGTCCTTAGTAGTTGTAATATATGTAGCAATTATTAGCATTTAGTAACTATGTGAC
This sequence comes from Colossoma macropomum, assembly GCF_904425465.1. Classification (NCBI taxonomy): domain Eukaryota; kingdom Metazoa; phylum Chordata; class Actinopteri; order Characiformes; family Serrasalmidae; genus Colossoma; species Colossoma macropomum. The sequence goes on along the minus strand of NW_023494802.1, from coordinate 34,178,767 downwards.
ATTTTTTTCATTTTTACACCATAACTATGTCAGGCATACTTAACTGTGACTGTAACTGGTTTGTGGATGTTCTGTGTATGAATGCGTTAAGCCCTATTTGAGCTGGACTAGTTTTAACAGAGGAGGTCCAGTAATGTAATTTGACTGCGTGATCTGACTGACCAGTTTGCAATCTGTGTAATTTCCCCAAATTGCCCCAAATAGCCTGGCTCAGAACACCGTTTTTATTTTCCTTCACCTCGTCCTCACCTAAAATGTTGTGGATTTCAGTAGTCTTGTCATGAATTTGAGGATTAAGGAATTCGGTCAAATCAAGCTTCATTTGTTAGCCTTGTCTTCAGGTCACAAAAATGGTGCTGTTTTCTATTACCTGGTTTTGTTATTACATTACTGTGATGTTGATTTGACCCGGACTACTATTACTGAGTATTCACTCTAGAATTACTACTTAACAGACTTGTAAAAACTACGAACATGACAGATTTGAACTGGATTAAAATCCAGGATCTCATCGGTAATCACTCAAATTACAGCACCTCCCCCGGTCAAAACTACTCCAGATCAAACAGGGCTTTAACTCTCCTAGGTTATATATACACCATGAAATTATATTTTGTTTAATTATTTCTCACCGGTTAAAACAAATGGATAAAATCTGTTGAAAGCAAACTTTCAATCTATATCACATTTTGCGTCATACAAAAAAAGAAAAAGATATATATTTATTTGGATTTGTATTTGATGAAAAAGTTATTGTTGTGTGTTTGGTCTTGTTACGTATAAAAGAAAAAAATCCTTTACATTTTGCTGTATTGTATTTACTGTATAGACATTTGCGAGTCGCACAATGAACCATTTGTAACTGAACCGCTCTGAAGGATTTTGTTTACATCCAGGGGCGTAGCAACAAATTTTGGGCCCAGGGCACAGTAGTGTGCCCACGCCACCCCCCACCCCCAGAAGAAAATACAGAAAATGAATAAATATGTATTTATGTATTTTTTTATGCTGTTTCTTTATGTTGTTGGTTGGTATGCATTTAAGAGTTTAACAGCTGACAGTACAGTAAGTGTGCTTTGAATCATCAATCTTGCTGTAGTTCAGTGAGGATTAGACCTAAACTTGGTTTCTGTTCAAAACAATCAATGTAATTAGAGAGAAATTCAAAAGAGCAAAACATTTTATAGATATTTAAATATATGTACTATCATTTTGACTGAACCTGCTTAACAAGTGGTTGCTTGGAAGTTACCTATTAGCTGCCTGCTTTGTTGAGCTGACCTCGTCTCTTGTCTTCGGTTGCATCAGAAGACGAAGCGGTGCTGCTCTCTCCCTCAGTGGCTGCCTCTGGAACTAACAGTGTGCGTTTTGCAAGTTACCTGCTGGGCTGAGGCTGAGCTTCATTGTATCGTGATTGCAGAAACAAAGTTACATCAGCTTTTTAAAAAAAATCTTACCTGCTGCATTGAATCAAATTCTGTGCTTCTTAGTCGACTTGTGCTCATTAAAAATGACTGCTGATGAAGCTAATCGCTAGTGAGCTAGGTTGGCTAACTAGTGATTAGTTTAGCTAAATGTATAGCAAAATGACGTCTATTGGTTAAAGCCTAAATCTATAGCTGTAAAAATCTGTAGGACTGATTCCAGGTTCCAGCATGTGTACGTTTATGTTTGTGTTTGTGTTTGTATACGCTTGTTCATTTATTACATCTTAGCACTGAAGCTGCTGTCTGCTTGATGCTCTGGCTCCACTCCTGCAGACCACGGTGCTGTTCTGGTCCCCAGGGTTCGTGGTGCAGGGCCGGTGAGTAATCTGCCCGCTAGCATGGCTGTGTTACCATTGATTTTGTCTCGCTTCCCAGCTCCCCCCAATTAGCTTCACTGCAGCCTGCTAGTAGCCACGCTCTGTCAGGGGAGAGAGAGCAGCATCCAGCGTCTCCTCTCACAGCGCTTTGTTTACACTGCTAATTGCTGCTCCTGTTTCCTTTCATTAGCAAGAGCTGCCTGTTACGCTAAGTGCTCGCTCTATCTGTCTGTCTGTCTGTCTCACTCCACATCTGTCTCTATTTCCCTTTATCTATCAGTCTCGCTCGACTCTCTCTCTCCATCTGTGTGTCTGTCTCTCTTTCTCCCCAATTTAATTTAATTGACATTTCCGTGCTCCGCCTACACATGCGTTCTTCCGTGCTGCTGCCAGGTTGGACAAGCTTTACAGAAAACTGGCAAAAATCCAATTCAACCTGATGAAAAATTGCAGCACACTTTGTTTAGAGCTGCTACTTATCTTTGCACTTCAGTTTAAAGGGGTGTTCCAGCCTAAGACTAGCATTAAATATGTTATCTGTCATGTTATGTAATATTCCATGGTGTAGTATTGCATCTGTCAGCCTCATTGTTTTTAGGGAATTCATAATTTTGTATCCTTTTTGCATTTGCCTCCATTAAGGCTCTCTTACTACAATACCCAGCATGCATTGTGCATGTACATAAATACTTATACAGCCATTAGGAATCCCCCCACATGGCAATAAAGAAAGGCTTTTATGTAGGGGCTAATAAATACAGACATGATGTCTAGCTTCCTAGCAGTAACATTAGCTATTGGCCTTTTGCTGCATTAAAACTAAAACCACCTGCTCCCAAGTATACGGCCTAAAAAGCTTATAGCTTTTTCAAAAGTTCCTCCCACCTTCAATATACATCATGAGAAGGGGGTTTTCCTCATCTTTCAACTGGACAAGCTCTATGAACTATTGTAGCGCCACCGTAGAAGGCGAGAAGGCATGTTTACAATGGATATAGCAATGGTTACACTTTTAATTTTCACAAGAGTGTCCCTATCAAATGCCATGCTACTGAGCTGTTGCTTTAGCTATGAAATTAGGCAGGTTGTAAACATCAAAATTTACCACCATGCTAACATAAGCCAAATTACACAACAACAACAATAACAAAACTACATCCCGTATATGTATACCAGTTTGACCATTTACACTCAGAATAAATATAATTTAAAATGACCCTAATTGACCCGAAATTTCTCATTAGGTTGAATGGAACTTTCGTCAGTGAAAGAGTTCCATTCAGCTCAATATTAGCTTTTTTGACATGACCCATTTGTATCATCAAAGCGCTAGAACAAGCAACTTATTGTAGCGTCAGCATTGAGTAAGACACAGGGGAGGCCACGATTTCACCAAGAGAAGTGCTCTTTATTATACACCAGGACAAAAAGACACACACAAATCACTGAACTCATGGGGGAAGTCACCACTAGCCACAGGCTTCACCCTGACGGGTGGCCGACCCCAGCACAAAACACACCAACTAAACTCGCACTCTGATGCAGAATAACACAATAAACACATACACATACCATCAGCCTGACAAACACTGACATTAGTAACAACAATAAATCTCTTTTTAGGAGAGTGCAAAGCCTAGCATGAGGCTTTGCAAACGGCCACCTGCATGGCTACGCCTCTAGTGTCTATATGGCTGCGCCAGCCTGTAGCGGGATGCTACATAACACACCAAAGAGCCTAAACATTAAGACCACCTCCCTATCATGCTTTGGTCCCCTGTGAGCCAGCAAAACAGCTGCAACCCACTGAGGCGTGGACACTACAAGACCTCTGAAGTGCCCTGTGGTATCTGCCACCAAGACATGAGCAGCAGATCCTTTAAGATCTGTAAGTTGTGAGGTGGAGCCGCCGTGGATTGGACTTGTTGTTTCAACAAATCCCACAGAGGTGGGAAATTTGGAGGCCAGGGCAACACCTTGAACTGTTCGTCGCGTTCCTCAAACCTTTCCTAGACAATGTGTGCAGTGTGGCAGGGCTCATTATTCTGATGTAAGAGGCCGCTGCCATCAGGGAGCACCACTACCACAAAGTCATGAACCTGCTAAGCAATGATGTTTAGGTAGGTGACATGTTTTAAAATTGACCTCCACATGAATGGCCAGTGCCAGGGTTTCTCAGCGGTACATTGCCCAGAGCATCACACTTATGATGTAAAAGATAACAGGACTCAATGGACTAGGTGACCTTCTTCCATTGCCCCAAGGTCCAGTTCTGATGCCCATTGTAGGTGCTTTTGGTGGTGGACAGTGTTTTGTGATACATTCCTTCTATAACCAAAAAGTTAAGTTACTTGTGCCACAGTAGCTCTTCTGTTGGTTCAAACCAGATGGGATAGCTTTGTTGCCCTTAGGCACCCAACACCCTCTCGCTGGTTTGTGGTTTGTCCCTCCTTGGACCACTGTCAGTAGGTGCTCACCCCTGCTGACCAGGAGCACTGGACAAACTGGCCATAACAATTTGGCCCTTGTCAAGACGCCCACATTTCTCCTGCATTCAACACATCAACTACAAGAACCGACTGTTTACCGTCTAATATATCCCACTCCTTGACATGCACCATTGTTAGGAGATTCAGTGGGTTCATAGGTGTATAACAATAAATTCATTATAAACATGAATGCAATGTGAATGTTTCTATCTCTGTGTCTCTCAGTCTCTCTCTTTCTTTATCTTTCCTTCTCTGTCCGTCTCTCTGTCGATCTCTCTTGGCTTAGAGCCCAGCTCTGCATCTGTGAGCGGTAGAACTGATTCCAGCCAGCCCAGTTTCAGATTTTCCACTATCAACTGTGAATCCATCACATGATGTGGATGGAAGCTGAATCTCACTGATGGTGGTAAATCTATGAGTGACATCAGTATGCTCTGCCAGACAATTTTGTGGCATTCGTGTGTGTTTTGGAAAGAGATAGACTTTCGCGCCCCCATAAAGGGAGCGCAGATGCAAAGTCCGGGTGATATTGAGAAAAATTAAGCAAAGTTCTGGTGAAACATCAAATGTATGCAAAGAAGTGGATTTTAAAAAGTTACCTGGACTTTAAAGGAATAGCTTAGATAAAAAAACACCCAATTCCCTGCTTACCCCAAATGAGTTTGCTTCTTTAGTTTTGCACTGGAGCCATGAGGCTAATGTGGCTAACAAGCCATATAGGAAGCTTATAATTAGCATAATTCAGACTGCATATGTCTGACACTGTAAGACATACTGTTATTAATAAAAATGTTATAATTTAGATTATAAGATAAAGTTACATTTACTCCATTGTAAATGTACATGTGTACATACGTTTGTGCTTTTTTTGAGTGTTTTGCTTTTACTTTTAGTATGCAGGTAAATTAGTCAGGGAAGTACTTTTTACTCAGTTGCATTTTAGTCATTGACATTTAGCTCCTAATTCATTTTTTTGTATTTTTTTATGTTTTGGCATTGAGCTTCATTGTCATCATATCGCAGCATCTGTTCTGCTTTGTGTTTGGTCACTTTTCTGACTTTTAAGGTGTATCATGTTATTTTAGACCAAAGAGAAAAGAAAAAGAAAAGAGTCTAACAAACTTCAGTTCATATTCTGATATAAGCTGGAGGTACTAAGAAGTTCCACTGCAGTACCCAGTATCTAAGTTTTTGATATGATACTTCTGTACGTCTACTCAAGTTGTTTTTCGGAAGGGTACTTTTACTGGAGTAATTATTTTACAGTAGTGATGGTAACAATACCTTTACTTAAGTATGGCTATAGATCGAGGTGGAAAATACTGTACACGCTTAAAAAAGATGGTTCTTCAAGGGCTTTTAGTAAAGAAAATTGTTCTGTATAGAACCATGAACTCTCAAAGATCCCTTTGCATGATTAAAGGGTTCTTTGCATGGTGAAATGATTCTTCAGATTGATGGAGAATGTGTTGTATGTGGTTCTATATAGAACCTTTTTGAAAATGGTTCTATGTAGCAACAAAAAGAGTTCTTCTATTGTTACAAGCTTGACATCATAACAGTGGAAGAACCATTTTTAGTGCTATATAGAAACATTTTCTTTACTGAAGAACCCTTGAAGAACCATCTTTTAAGAGTGTATTTGAGTATTGAGTACCATTTGAATTTACAACTATGATAATTTATCTTTATGTTAGATCCACTGGTACCCTTTAGTCAATGCATCACACACCACCAAACAAAGAAATCTGTTATTTTATCAGTTAAAACCTTTACTTTTTACTTGTGCATACTTGAGTATGTTTATATGCATGTTTATATTTCCTTCCACTCAAAAATATTTTTGACTTTTGATTTTGAATTTAAATAAAGCAAAAATTGGGTAGAGTGCCCATGCTTTCACTTACGCACAGTTTGTCCTGCACTTCCACTACTCTGTGTCATTTTTCTTCAAATGTAGTTTGTGGTCTGTCAGGATGTGTTTAGTGTTGACTGTAGTATCTAACATTCAGAAATGGATAGCTAATAGATAGCTGCATAGCTAAAAACAGTAGTAGCAGCCGTTTGGAAGCCTGAATTTTGTTCATACTTTTAAAACTACGTTTAGTGTTTGGTCAGTATTTTTGTGCAGTTTTATAGATATACATCCCATACACAATCAGAAACCACATACCACATACATATCTATACAAATAGGCAAAAATATGTACTTATTTCAGGCTTCAACATGGCTGCTACTACTACTTTTAGCGGTAGTCATCTACCCAAGGCCTTTTCTCCTCAGTGGACGGTGTGCCAACGTTAATTTGGTTAATTTTTGTGGACCTAGCTAACATCTGCTAGAGTAGTTAGCATAGTTAGCAAAAAAGCTGCGCCAGAGCAGGCTATGCAACCTTTGCCATTTCTGTCACATACTTGACAACACGTCCTTGTGTTAAGGCACTCGTATCATAATAGGAAAGTAAGCATATACAATATAAGGTATATGAAAGTAGGCATATACAATATAATGTATATGCTTACTCACAAATACAGGCAAAACTGTAACATCTGTTACAGTCCTGTACCTAAATACAAAAGCAGTGTTCCACTGTTAGCCTTTGTGGTGACTGTGGTGGTCCCTGTAGCCTGGCTGGCCTGCCTTGTGTCATAGATGCAGTTCTACTGGCTGAAATCATTACCAACATTGTTGTTACCTACATTGATATATGAATGTTAGAATCTAATAGAAAGTGCTCACCATGGGTATGTAAAATGGTAGGTAGCTTATATTAGCTGCTATCAAATTTTAGCTACTGGGCAAAGCACAGTTCAGATAGCAGTAGTTAGCTAGCTACCTAGCTAACACCATTTTACACAAAGATTGTGGCAGCCCAAGGGCTATTTCAGATTTTCATATAGTGGGCATAAAAGTTAGCTAAACAAAAAGTTTGTATTCACAATTATTTTATGTAGTGATATTACACAGAGTTGCAGCTGCTGTCCCCATTAAGTAAGATGACAATGAAGAACGCTCATGTGAGTGCTTTAAACACAAACATCTAAATGGCTACCTGTCTTGGTAGTTTGCTACTATCACTCTATGAAATGAAGTCTTAAATTAAATGTGTTAAATAAGCACTGAGAGACTATCACTACAGTAGCTAAACAGTACCTTATGACATTTCCTAGATTGGATGATGTTGGAGGGAGGACCAGCTCAGCAAGGGGGGGCACAACAGTAACCACACAGGTATATTTTCTCTCTTGTCCTGTAGTGAAATGTGCCTCCTCACTAATGCTTACTGGCCTGCTAACGAGGACATAAAAAAGAAGTTAAAGCAAGTTCACATTTAATTTTTCAGCGCCTTGGCTTGTGTATGTATTTAGCTCCATCCTGGTTGGTTCACTCGTTGTTTGTGTTGTGCGTTGTATGTTTTTTTTTTTCCTTTTTTCTTTCACTTGTAGTGAATTATGCCTGAGAGGCTTGTGTGCTGAAGCAAGACTCTGCATCTGCAGTGCCCCCCCGAACTCCACCTGCCACCCCCCCAGCCCTGGTACAAGCAGTGAGAAGAGAAGAAAGAGAGAGAGAGAAAGAGAGAGTGAGAGAGAGAGAGAGGAGGGAGTGGAGTGGAGCACAGCCGCGCCTCCTTAATGACTCCCATCCCTCTCCGTGCCACGTTATTAATTAGCTCAATGATCCTTGCCGATGGGACCTGGGCGGCGGATTAGAGCCCCCGGCGGGTGCGGCAAAATCAGGAGTGGCTCTGCCTGAGCCGGAGAGGTGAGGAGTCTCTCTGGAGGGCTCGCACACTGCAGCCAGTATCACTCTCACCACCCTGGGGGAACACAGTGTGTGTGTCGTTGTATTTGTTTGTCATGTGTGTCTGTATGTAAGTTGGAGGGCAGGTGCGGGCGAGTAAATGAGAGCAATATGGAGAGAGAGAGAGAGTTGGAGAGAGAGAGAGAGAGAGAGAGAGAGAGAGTCTTTGTACACTATGACTATAGGGCAAAACCCCAAAGAGTGCATATTACATTAGTGCAGTAGTTGTTAGTAGTTACTCATCTTTGGTGGGTAACACACTCAAGGCGATCCAAACCAATGACTTTTAATGTGAAATATCAACGCCAGTGCTAGACTTTAACCTTTAACCACTCAGAAATTGGCCATTTCTGCTATTTTATCTACTATTTCCCATTAATAATTGGATAATTACATTTAGTCGTATTTTCTTTTATGCAACCACTGTACTTACATATCATTTATTTGATATGTAAAGAACATAACAAGCTGAACAAGCTGAAAATTCAAAGATTTTTATTCGATATTTGTAACAAGCCTCATTTCAGTCATGCTTCATTGTCGCTTTGCATAAACAAATCAATAATAAGTGCTTACTGATCCAAAATTTGTTCCGAATGAGCTGAAGCAAATGCTCAGAAAAGCACATTGTGCATCCAAGACAAGAGTAAGCCTCACACATCTTTTATACAATGATAGAAAACATGATAGCACATAGAAAACTCCTGTTCTACATGCTAAAATTGCTCAAATGATTTCACTGTTGCTAATGGTGATGCACAGCATAACATGGCAGATTTAAAGAGGAACTTACCCCCTTACCCCAAATGCAGTCAGTCTGCATTTTTGGTGTCTTTCATTGTCCACTGGTGCTACGAATCTTATGTAGCTAACAAGCAATAGAAGCTTATACCCCAGAAATAGACCCTTTTCACATTTCAATGCAGCAGAAGTCGTCATAGTAGGGAAAAACACACAGTAGTGGTGACACATACGAATAAGAGTGTAGAGGACAAATTTTTTACGTCTTCTTTAACGTAACGCAGCTCACCTGGTGGAGCTATTTTCATTTTCAGAAAGGAGCAATCTTGACAAGGGCTACCAGCTTTTCTTTGTGAAAACCTGCTTGGCTCATCTCATGACAAGTTACTTGATGAGGTCAGCAAATGTTACTAGAACATTTCATAATGTTTACTAGAATGTAGTCAATGTTTTGCTGTAAAGTTAACATAGTCAGTTATAGTCATACGCAAAAGTTTGAACACCCCTGGTCAAATGACATGTTTTGTGGATTTTGTAAGCGAAAGTAAGTTAGCACATCCTCTACAGGGAAGTAAATATGCCATTTTTTGCTAATTTTAGTGTACATATTCTGTAAGTTTAACATATATGACACCACATACAAAAAATAAAATGCACAAAATAGAAAACTAAACATATCAGAGTGCAGTGCTTCTTGTACAGTATGTAATTGGCTGTAGTAGGCTTTCTGTGTTTCCTTCTTTAGACTAAACACATAAGAGTCGCTAACCAGAACCAAGACGCTGGCTCTTCAGTACTGAGTTCAGACATCCCATGGTTCTTAAACATATAATGTTAGAGAGAAGCTAATTTGCTCATCAAAAATGTTTATTTATTATTCTTTTTTCATTTTCATGACTGTTTAAACGGTATGACTATTCAAAACTTCTGGCTTATCTGTACTTTGCACAATGCTCATCTGGTCACTATGCCTCCATTTCTTGTTGCCTTATAGCTTTAGTACAAAACTAAAGAAGCAAACTTTGGACACCAAACATATCTTGGTTGATCAACTACATTTAAGTAAAAATCAAAATTTTGCTAAACTATCACCTTAAGAATGACACTACACATCAACCAACTCTCTTTAGCATATTGCCTTTCTTTTTAAGCTGCTTTTTCTTTTTTTTTCTTTGTGTTTCTGTCTTCCACTGATGTCTCCAATGTACCTCACTTTCTGTCTATTTTTCTCAGTCCCTGTCTCTGCCAGCAAAGGTGAGCTCCACTGGGTGTTAGTAGCAGTCTGTGGGGAGCAGCAGGGCTGCAGTGTCCTGACTGCAGCAGCGCCCTGCCCTGCCTTTCCATCTAACCCTGGCACAGCCCACCGCTGACAAAGGCAGCCTCCCCTTTGGAGGTTTGATTGAGCCTCTGCTCCACGCTGGACTGTAGAAGCCAGAGGCTCTTTGTCCTCCCATCCACTCTGTGTGTTTGCCTAAGGCCCGGTCCCCTTGGCACGTCCATTTGCATCGGTGTAATTGTCAAAATAGAAAAAAAAATAGGAAGACGGGGAACCAGCCTCTCCAGATGCGTGACTGTGGCACGGAGCAAATGAACATAAATGTCACTGTCAGGGCGAGAATGAAGAAAAAGCGTGTCAAATGAGCAGTCTGTGCCTCTGTCTGAAGACAAGGGGACTCGTTTAGCATGTGAAAAGGAGAATCAAGGGGAGAGATGATACAGGGAAATTATATGGGACCTGGATTATTGTCCATAGTGTCCAACGGTAAAAAGATGTTGAGTTAGCGTCAGACTGAGTCACTTGATCATGGGTTGTTCAATCCAGACCTTATCACTCATTGAAATAAGATCTTGTCTCCTTTAGTCCTGGTTGTTCTTTTAGGGTTGATAGGCTGAGGACTGTAGTAATGTTTACTGGAACCCAAAAGCAAAAACTGATAATTCTACCTTGGACAGGTCAGTAAATATGGATCTACGTTTTTAACTTCTCTAGAGTTGCTATTGTCATTTTGCTATACATTCAAATTGTATTACATAATTATTGGTATGTCATTGCATTCTGACATATTAATTAGGTCGTTAGTTACATACATATGCAATTACACAACTAATTACATAGTTAGTTTCTTAATGAATTGTGATTCTACCTTGGAAAGCTTGATAAATATGGGCCCAAGTCTGGTGTTATTATGGTTGTCTTGCTATAAATTCACATTATTACCTAGCTATTGATGTATAATAACATTATTACATGGTTCTTTACATATTTACTTGCATACATACACAATTACACAACTAATTACAAAGTTAGTGAATTGTGATTTTACCTTGGAAAGCTTTGTAAATATGGGCTTAGGTTTTTAACCCTTAGGAGTCTAGCATTATTATTGTCAGTGTGCTATACATTCACATTATTTTACATAATTATTGGTATGGAATTACATAATTCATTATGTAATTGGTTATGTACATATACAATTATCCTACTAATTAGGAAGTTAGATAAAGAATTAATTGTGATTGTACCTTGGACATCTTGTAAATATAAACCCAAACTTTTAGCCCATAGATGTCTAGAGTTGTTTTTGTCATTTTGCTATACATTCTGTTCATATTACATACTTATTGGTATGTAATTACATTATTACATAATTTCTTTATTTAGTTATACATATGCATAATTATATAACTTAATATGTAGTATGTTAATTAATTGTGATTCTACCTGGGAAAGCTTGGTAAATATTGGCCCAGGTTTTCGACCATTAGAAGTCTATAGTTATTGCTGTCACTTTGCTACAATTTGATTTATATTACATAATTATTGGTCTGTCATTATGTTGATATATATACTTTATTACGTAGTAATGTACATATTCAATTACACAACTCATTACATAGTCACATAATAAATTGATTCTACTTCAGAAAGCTTGGTAAATATGAGTCTGTGTTTTAAACCCTTAGAAATATAGAATTATTATTGTCAATTTGCTGTTCATTTGATTTACATTACTTAATTATTGGTATATAATTACATTGTTACATAGTTACATACGTATGCAATTACATAAGTAATGGCAAAGGTAGTGTTGTAATGAATTGCATTTAGATGGTTTTCAATTGCACTAAAAAAGTAATGCATCAAATTGAGTTAATTCAAATATTTTCCACTTGAATATAAAATGTTAAATCACCACAATTATTGCAAAAATAAGTAAACTGGAGGACAAAACTGTGTTGATGTAATGTTTTTTATTTTATACACATGTGAATGAAGTCAATTCAATAAAATACATTCTTCAGTGTGTATTGACAGGCTCGAGTCTGACAATGTTCAATTTGTTTTGCTGTTGAAAAATGACAAAAATATGGCAGACATCAAGAAATTCTGCAAAACAAGAATGTATACGCAACAATAACTTTTCATCAAAATCAAATCATTCAAATCACTGGTGTCAGTTGCAAATAGAGAGAGAAAATTTGAAAGGAGGTATTTCAAAGCCCACACATGGTGGAGGACCTGTGTGGTTTAAACAGAACGTGAGTGGTAGCAGCCCAGCAGCCAGAGAACTTGGCTTTGCCTCAAGAGGTCATGACTTTGGATGGATGCTTCTCTGGAAATTACTCTAGGGAAACATAGGACAATGGGCATTGCTTTGAGCACATGCATCTACAGAAAGCACCACCTTTTCTCCTTACAATACTGATAATGAAATCTATTCATTGACATGGCTTAAGACGAGCATCTAAAAGGACCATTCTTAACCTATTCAAACACTTTCCTACCCCACAGCGAGAAATACATATCTAACAACATGAGGATTTAATATAGATACTTACATTAGGTTCTAATATAAGTACTTAAACATGTACTATGTCAGATTTTTTTATTTAAATTCTAAGAAGTAGTATTACTGAAAAAAACATGCTAAAATATGGTATGCGTGAGCTGCTGGGAGTTATTCTGTAAAGCTTGTGGGAGTTATTCTGTAAAGTAATTAGATTTTGTGGGAGTTTTTTGCACCACATAATACATCTTTACATATTAACGGCATACACAGAAGGTCCAGCTCGATATTTAGGTCTCAAAAGCAAAATCAACATTATACTGATGAAGATGTGATGACAATAGTAGATAATTCACTCACATCCTCGGGAGACGTGTTCGCCTAGTTCTGACTGAGTTCTCTTCGAATACTCTTTCAACTTGCTCGCAGTCATCCGATTCATCCATTCGGGGAAGGGGACCAAAGCACAACCGATGACACAAAATGTTCTTCAATACTTTGCCAGCAATTTCACGTTCCCATTAGAGAGGTCTCCACAAAACTTAGATAGTGTAGCTTTAAGTAGCTATTCATTTTTTATTAGGGCTGCATGATTGGACAGATTTTTGCTCCAAATGTGATCTGTGATCAGCTAATTTGTTATTTTTATTTTGGCTGATCTGTGTCTTATTTTTAGGAATAAAGGCACTGTGCATTTTTCATTCATCAAGGTACAAACAATGTAAATGTTCCCTCAAAGGTATGACAGAGGTTTTAAAGTTCAGGTGAGAAGTACATATTTATACCTTTTTATAACCTATGTTATAATGTTATACATGTTTTAAAACAGAGCATTAAAAAATAAAAAGACTGGAGATGAGGCGCGGTGTGCGGAGTCAACACAACTTAGAAAATAAAATTTCAGTGTAATGTATTTAATGTACTATAGTGAAATTATGTACCTTGAGGGTACCATCCCAGTGAAGCATGTTGTAGCATAATTATGCATGACTTATAGCTATTGTTATTGCTATGTAGCCAGGCATTATCTTCTAATGAGCACTTTGTTTAGTTTCATATTTGTTTAAATTGGTAGCTGATTTTTCGTTTAAGAATTTAAAATGCCAGTTTGGCCCATTAACAAGGAAATGATGTTACTTATATAGTGAATTTGGCTATAGAAGAGGGAAATGTGCAAGTGTGTTCAAAAATTTAAATGAGTGAAGAAATCAGTCAACTTGGCTATAAAAAAATTCAAATTGGAATTGTCCATGAAACTTCATTGATGCAGCTCTAGGTTTAAGTTACATTAGGCTACATGAGGCATATGACTTTACATTATGCTGCATTATAAGCAATTTCAGGGCAGATTTGTTACAGAATCTGACTGAATCAGTTCTTTTTTTATTCATGTCTTATTCGACTGAACGTTTCCTGCTGGTATCAACCCTTTGTATTGGGCCATTGCCATCACTACATCTAACCCTATAAGTAAATGCAATGGATTTGAGTAAACGGTCAGGTCACCCAAGTAATATCTCGCTATCAAACGCCAGCTCTACATGTTTGGGTATTGGTGTTGAGATTTCACCTTGTTTCATACAGGAGCCATTGCATTTGTGATGATGTTAACATCTTCGCGTGGGTACTTGCTGAGACACTGCATGCCCATCATACGTCTCTATATAGCTCCGAACGGCTCCAAGGTGACAGTGATGCTCTGCCCGTGTGATTATTGACTGGGTGACCTCTGGGTGACCCCGCTGGTGTGCGAGTAAAGGGCAGGGTGTTAGTGCATGGCGCACTGTCTGTCACACACGTCAATAAGGTGATGAATGGGGCTGGTGGTTATTAAAGCAGAATTAGAGCGGGGAGGGGGTGGGGGGGGATGTGGCGATAAATGATGGCGCAAATGGCTCTGCAGTTGAGGGCTGGGGAGCCGGATGGCACAGCATCAGTGTCATCAGTCTTTATTATCCTCCAGGGAGAGAGAGAGGGAGAGAGAGAGAGAGAGAGAGAGAGAGAGAGAATAAGGTAGGGAACCAGTCAGAGCTCATCACACAGTATGGACGCCTTAAATCCCCCTGCTGGACACTCACTACCTTACATGTACTCTGCCTCACTGATTAAGTCTCTCTCTCTCTTTCCCTCTCTCTCTCTGTCTGTATCTCTCTCTCGCTTCAAATTTCTTCCTCCTGTTTATTTCTCATCCACCTTTTTGCCTTTCTCTCTTTCTCTTTCCGTCTGCATCTCTCTTCTCTTTTTTTGTTACTCATTCTTTCTTTCCCTCATTCTCTCTCCTTTTTTCCTCTATACCTCTCTCTGTCTTTTTCTCTTGCCCTCTCTCTTTCTGTATCTCTCCTTCTCTTTCCATCTCTTCCTTTCTCTCTCGGTCTTTCTCTACATCTCTCTCTCCTTCCCTCTACACTTGTCTTTCTCTCTTTCTCTCCCACTCTCTTGCTTTTTTCCCCTCGCTCTCTTTCTCTTCCCCTCTGCTTCTCTCTCTTTATCGCTGCCCCTTTCTTCCTCTCTGCTTCTCTTTCTCACTCTCGCTCTACCTTTACCGTCTGTCTCTCTCTCCCTCTACATTTATTTCTCTTTCTCTCTCTCTCTACATTTCTCTCTTTCTCCAGCTCTTTCCCCCTTCTCTCTCTCTAGCTCTATTTCTTTCTCCTCTCTCTCTCTCTCTCTCTCTCTCTCTGTCTCTCTCTCTCTCTCTGCGTCTCTCCTTCCCTTTACATCTCCTTCTCTCTGTCCCACTCTCTTTTTCCCTTTCTCTCTCTCTCTCTCTCTCTCTCTCTCTCTCTCTCTCTGAGCCATCGTTTCTTCCATTTCTTCCTCGTTCTCCTTTTTCCCCTCCATTTTCTCCAGCACAGAGGGAGGGGAAGACCCCCTACTGCTATTAATCATGGTGAAGTCTTAAAGCCTGGCAGCATACACACACATACACACACACGCACACACACACACACACACACTCAGAGGCTGAGAGGAGCGGGCGAGGCAGCGGCGGGTTCACTGCACAGTCACAGCGCGGAGGGAGAGCAAGTGATTGGTGGAGCCTCTGCTTAGGCCGGCCCCTTAGCGACGAGTCGCCATGACTGCAGATGGGAGTGGATGATGCTGCCGTTGGTATTCTCTCCCCGTACGCCAGCAAGCCGCCGCTTCTTTTTTTCTAATTAGTACTTTATTTATTGGTACCCCAGTTAATGTCTCTCCTAATTTTGGGACGCCTCTGTCTCCATTACGCAGAGCTTCATTTGCTTTAGACTCTGCACTGCTGCTCAGGAGAACAGACAGAACAAACAGAAGACATACACAGCTCTCCCTTAAAAAGAATGGTGCCCAAAAGGGGTTCTTTGGAGCGATGCCATATAAGAACTGCTTTTGGTTCTTTTACGTTTATAGCAATGGTTCTTTAAACAAACAAAAGCAGTTAGGCGATTGTGAAGTACGTTTTTTAAAGTTGAAAGAACCTCTAAACACCAAATTTTCTTTTATACAACCATACATCTGAGCCAAGAACCATTTAGGAACCTTCATTTTTAAGGGCTCCCTTCTCTTCATGCAAAGTGTGCATGTCTATCAGTGCTTCAGTGATGTGTACAATAGCGATTCATACATGGAAACGTGTTCCACAAATCAAGTTATTGCCACTTCCAACAAATATAAAGCCTAGTTGTACATTTTAATTACCAGTGTTGTTGATAACAGTTAGTAATAGCTAATCTGTGTCCATAGTTTGCTGATCTGCTTTGAAATATTTGCTATTCCGTGGTTTAAGCCTGCACAATTAATCTTCTATTAACTGAGCCATGGTTTTGGCCTCCATGACGACAGTGATGTATTCTGTTTAGTAAGATTCCCATCAGTAAGAAACATTAACAGCTAGAAACAGCTACTCTCTTAAAAATTAAAGGGTTCTTTGGACTTATTCCATAGAAGAACCATTTCTGGTTCCCTTAAAGAGTTCTCTGACGAGCCATGTCTGTAATTGAGATATGTAAGTGAAGGAATTCACACATAATGTAAAGTTTCTATACCAATTGAAGTTTAAAATCATATAGTACTGTGCAAAAGTTATTCTTTTTTTTTTCTTTTATTTCTAAGGATGTTAGATACACGATAATCTACGTGCGTAAGAATGGAAGAAGTCAAAGGAAAAGAAGTAAAAACTGGAGTACAAAAAATAATCGAAACACATAGAGAAAATGGGACTCCCAATGTAAAAAATGGTTCAGAGTATTAACTTAGAAAAGTAAGTAACCTGGTTGCCTTGAAGTTTTAAGTTCAGTGAACTTCAAATAATAAGTTGACAGAATGTAAAACACAGATTATTGTTTTGTTAACTTACTACTAGAAGTTCAATGAACTCAAATTTCAATTGTGGATAATTGCTTTGGTGTCTCTTCATCTTTATCTAACTGATAACTGCATCTGTGTGACTGTACTCATCATTGCACAACTAAGAACTGTAGAGTGAGATCATTTTGCGGAGATGAACCATCAGGCCTTGGATTTATGCAGCTTTTTTCCTGTAAAAGTTCCAGGACACTTAAAAGGATGTCTGGCTCTAAGATAAATACGACTGAGGTTGCTTTGCTCTGTCATTCCCATAACGTAAGAGACTCGTAACCTCAAAACCTTCTCATTCAACCCTCCTGACCCTCTTGAGAAACCACCACGGTGTGTCAGCTGGGAGTTGCAGAAGCCAAGTCCATGTTAAGTGCTGTTTTCACTTCCTTTTATTATCATTGGCTATTATAAACTGTTATTTACATCTGCAACAGAGCCAAGCCCCTATTTCAAACACTGTTCTCATAAACATGGAGCCGTACCTCCCCTTCCTTAATAATTCACGGCCCTTTTTGTCGCTCTACTCTATATGTCTCTAATATCTCACTTATCGTCTTGTAATGTACCTTTGAACTTGGGCTGGCTGATGCACAGCTAATTTCACTGGAATAAACCTCCTGGCTCTTATTTTCAGCTCAGTCTCTTTATATTTGGCAATCAGATTAGTGCGTGGACGAGGCCCAATTTAACGGTGCTACAGTTTGCGTTAAGGAGACGATAATCCAAATGGGTCAAATGAGCCCTGGTGCGCGAGCGGACGGACGCAATGGGTTAACTAATTACTGCATTAGCCGCTGCGCGGGGCAGGTGATCCGTCAGTGCTAGCATGTTCCCGACCCACCGCTCCGGACGCTATCTCCTCCGAACACCTGCAGCAGTGCAGCCCACCTCCTCACCTCTCTTCTTTTCTTCTCCTATTCTCTATCTCTGCTCTACTCTGCTTTTCTCCTTCTCTCCATCTCCCTTCTTCTCTCCTTTCTCCATAATCTCTCTACTCTCCTTTTTTCCTTCTCCCTATCTCCCTTCCTGTCCTCTTCTCCTACTCCCCTCTCCATCTTCCCTCCACTCTCCTCCTCTGCTTTTCTCTGTCTCCACTCTGCTCCTTTTCTCCTCCTTTCCCCACATCCCTTCTTCTCTACTCTTTTCCTCCTTCCTCTCCCTTTCTCCCCTTTTCTCTTCTTCTCCTCCTCTACTCATCTCCCTTCTCATGTTTTCCTTCTCTACTCATCTCCCTTCTCCTCCTCCTCTGTTCATCTCTGGTCTACTCTCCTCCACTTCTTCTTTCCCCATTTCCCTTCTACTCTCCCTTTCTCCTCAACTCAACCTAATACAGACACAGAAAAAACAAGACTTCTATACGTATATATTTAAGTTAGTATATATATATTACTCCTCTCCTCTCCTTCATTGTCCTACATTCTGACCAGGCCTAACAGAACAGGCTTGGCCCATCACGTCAATCTCAGTGCCCTGTTTATATTTATGTATGGAGGAGAGCGGAGAGAAGCCACGGCACTGTGGGCTTTATTGACTAAGCATTAAGGGGACATTATCAGGTGATAGCGGAGTTATTTATGAGGTTAGTGGGTGGTGGGGGGGGGTGAAGAGGCGTGGGGACTGAGTTATGTGAGAACCAGTGCGAGGATGAAAGCTGCTCATACAGTCAGAGCTGATAGTGGCCTGCCTGTGTCCCCACGACTCACTGTCCACACAGCCTGCTGAAAAAGAGCCTCAGATTTATGAAGAACGGGTTTATGCCAGCCCACGGGTCAGCGGCAGCCCGCTTATCAGGCCCTCACTGCCACGGCTGTGGCTGGGGAGCCTTGACAGTATGCAGAGCAGTTGCAAATGCCCCCAAACAAACATGACAAGCATATACGGCTGAGAAATGAGGATGGGTACGCATAATGCGGGTCCAGGCGGTGGGAGGGAGGCAGCAGTGCTTGGACCCCTGACCCTAATTCTGAGCTTGTGGACATTTATAGAGGACAACTTGAAAGGTTGGAATATGAACAGGCTAGTGATGAATTATACATTGAATATCTGTGGTGTGAATTATGAATTTCATACTTGTAAGCAGGCTCTGTTTCTTTGCCTCACAGTATTGTGCAGTAACCAGGAAAGGCCTACCAGTGAGAATACAACTTGGCGGCTGTGCTGAATTTTCTCTCGCACAAGCTAATCGATCATTATGGATTCGCAGACGTTTCTCATGATCCCTGCTCTCCCTCCAAACGATATGGGCGTAGTCCAAAACTCTCGATCCATTTGTGCGGCCTAATTACAATTTCTGCTTAAAATTGCTCCGCCCCCTCTGGGAAAGCCAGCATTCTTTGGAGATGCGGGTTATCGTCGACTGATTCATGTGCGACCAAATGCACGTTGTGTTTATGGCAGTGTAAACAGCCAAAGTGCTTTCTGACGAAAATAAGAGTCTGCTTGAAGATAGATGTCTGATGGAAGAGGAGGGGAGCTTCACGTGTTGATTTCTCCGTTTATTTCACATTACTTATTACAATCACAGCTGCTCATTCAGAAACTTTATTCCAGATTTATTCACGTCTCCTGTTTACTTCTGGGTTGCCAGGGAATCGCATAAAAATGAGGAACGATCAAAAGCACTTTGCAAAATAAAACAAAATTCCTCTCAGCCTACTAAACTTTCGCATGTGTCAGGCCAGGCCTCAGAGGTACCAGGAAGATCAGATAGCGCTGGAAAGAAACTGTGTCTGGACCCTCCAGTTATTTTGCACACCCACAACCTAGATGGACCCGCAATTATACACGCACACATACCTTGGCTTACCTCTACCCTCTGGCACTTTCACTCTAAAACACACATACGCACATACTTCACCTACCCAAAGCCATCTTTCTCTGCAGTAAACCAGGTCAACAAACAAAAAGCAATTATGTTGGGCAGCTGCCGCCTGGGAGTGGGTAATTACAGTGTGGTGTGGACAGCTTCATTCTAAACAGGTACTAAAAGCATCATTAATCATCTCCATGGTGATGTCTCAGCCCGCTCGCGCTCACGTGACGGCCTGACAGCGCAGAGGAGGCGCCTGATTGGCTGGAGGCAGAAGTCCTTGCGGAGGTCAGCCAGTCAGCTTGGCTGACCTGCCAGTGACCTTGTATCACTTGACCTCTACGGACCTGGAGGTCATGCCTTGATATCATTTGGAGAATGGGTCAAAAAAAAAAGAGAAAGGGAGGGGAAGACAAATGGTATGTAACATATTGATGGAGGGATGGATAAGGGAAAAAGAGAGAAGATGAAGGGAGGGGGGGGGGACGAAAAATAAAACAGTGCCTTGATGGAGCACCTGGGTCCTCTCTTATGCACCACCTAAACAGTGAAGATGATTATCATTGTTTATGCACGTCCGGCCTAAAGATCTATGCATGCGTCGGCATTATTGCATATAAGGTATTACGGTTTACTTTCTTGAACTGTTAAAGTATTTACCAACTGCAAATACAATTGCATACAATGCAATTGCAAATTGGACTTCACGATATATTGTTTGTTAATTGTTAGTACAATACCTGGTTTGTGCAAAACTGATATCACAAGATGCAAATGATTTGGCAAAATATATCATGACACTTCAAGTCATTTTCTTGATTTCCAAAAAGTTTTAGATAATTTGGAACAAAAAGTAAAGTTTTAAAAAAATTATCAAAAACTATGAATACAATGACTTTTGTTCTTATTGCATTGCTCGAAATGCAATCAAACAGGACTAAGTGTGCTCTCTTTGTTATGAAACATACAGTTGTTCAATGTTATTTAAGTACTTACGACATCAATTATATGTTCAGAAAAGCATGTTGTGACACAATGTGACACATTTTATCACGATAATGATAAATATCATCATGTTGCCCGGCCCTACCGCCAACTGTTCACAAACTTGTGCAAAAGTCAGAGACCACCCTTCATTTATTTAAGAAGTTATTTATTTTCAGGAGATATTTCTCCAGAGATTAGATATAAGATGATTCACTTGCATAAGGAAGGGGAAAATCAGTGTGAAAAAACAGGAGTTTGCAAACTTGGAGTTATATAAATGATTAACAGATCAGGAAAGGAAAATAAAGAAGTATATTTGGACAATGGATTGCTAATGTGTTTAGGATTACTTGGATTGTAAGAAGTGGAAAATGCAACCAACTTCTAAGACTGAACTTTTGAGGTGTGGAAAAATGTCCCTGCAAATTTGTTTGGAAATTTGAAAGCAAGTCTCCCAAAAAGAATGCAACCTTTTAAAAAAGGACAAAGAGTGGACACACTAAATCCCATGTGTCAAACACAAGGCCTGCGGGCCAGATCAGGCCTACGACACAGTCCCATCCGGCCTGCAAAAGTATTTTAATTTTCTATTAATTTTAGCCTGTTTCACAATGCACTGCACTACAGTCCCCAGCATGCTCTGCAACGTAATGTGCACTCTGACTCTCCTACCTCAACAGCATTCTATGGGACGGCGGTTACACCTCAATTCTACACAGTTCTGCACAGTTCCACACCAGTCGTATCCCCAAATGCACTAGCTGCATTTCAGCTGCAGTTCAACCAATAAAAACACTTAATGTTAGCTTAGCAGCTCAGAAATTTAGCCCAGGTAATAATGAACTTTCTGCAGGTGTCTAGTTCAAGCAGATAGGTAGGTTTAAAGGACCTAGCTCCTGGGGGGCTTTTGGGGGTAACATTTCAAGTGTCTGTATTTTACAGCTGACGTTTTTGCGTATTTTGAATAAACAACGGCCAGTTTGGGTTATAGTACAACATTAATTAAAAATGAAATAAAAACATGTTTTTCTCTGGCCCACGGATTTGTTGAGATTTTTTAATATGGCCCCTTTAGTTTGACACCCCTGCACTAAATACTGAAAAATCTGATATTATATTTGGTATATGTGCTGACCAATCACATGCATGCTTTGATGAGAGTTTTGTTGTTGTTTTGGCAAAGCCACAAAGTCTTTAACTGTGTCACATCAAGGGTTCGCTAATTTCAAACATATCACAAGGCTTATCACAATCGCAGTCACAAGCAATAAAATCTCAATATGATATTTGGGCCATATCTTGCAGCCCTTATTTGTACTTTGGCCTCTGAAGCCATTTGCTGTTTATAAGCTGCAGTTCGTAATGACAGAGAAAGCAGTGTCCTCTCTGCAGGGGAAAGAGATGGAGGATGTATAGCTCTAATGGCTGTGCAGAGACTCGATTTGGGAAAGTTCATGAACTGGGCTTCTATTCAGCGCAGAGCAAAGATTGACGGATGGAGCACAATGGCTTATCTGAAAGACAGACAGAGAGCATCCTCACTCACCGCCTGCCTGTGTCTATCCTTTCCCCTCCCTTCTTCTCTCCTCTCCTCTCCTCTCCTCTCCTTTCCTCTCCTCTCTACCCTTCTCCCACCTCCATGACCCCCCCTCTTTACCCCTCTCCATATGTCTGTGTGAGTGTTGCCATAGCAACCTCACCCAGGGCAGCTCGGCTGGAGTGTTGACTTCAGACAAATAGAAGCATCGCAGGGCTCGCTTCATCCTCAGTGAGAAAAATCTGAAGACGACCAAGTCGGAATGTGCTTGCGTGTGCTTGTGTACCGCGCTTTATTTACAGTAGCCTCCACTTGCACACATATCAAAGCAAAAAAGAAAGCAAACACAGTATATCATCCTCCAGCAAATTAGCCAAGGGCCACAAAAATGTGTCGAATCAGCCTAAAAAGAACCGAAAGATGCACAATGTTCACACCGTGCCCCCAAAACGTTATTTTGCACCAGCCAGCCGACGTCACTCTCCTTTTGTTAATTTAAGGTCGTATTTTTTATTTATTTTTTTGCTCTTCTTTTAATTCTGCTGCTTCGATTTGACCAGATAGGTTTCTGCAGACTCGGCAAAGCTCCACCTTATCTCGCAGTGTTTCTTTTACCTTCCCCCCATTATGCTTGCCTGCAACTTTCCAAAGGGCAACTCCAACCACAGAGCCGCACTGTGGAGGTCAGTGCTGTTTTCCCAGAATCCTCAGCTGAAGGCCATCTTTATTTATGCCTGTGATGTAGCGCACCGAAGCCCACACATGTTGTTGGTGAAATATTTTCTGGCTCCTTTAGAAAAAATTGGGAAAACTAAATGTTAACCTTCACACAGTTTCAGCCCTTTCATCAAATAGAGTACTTTAAGACATATGTGTCTTAAGATAGAAGATATATGTATCCGAGCTCTCCCCTGCTGAAAAAAACAGACAAAAACATGCATTCCATGCTGGTCTAAGGTGGTTTATGCTGGTCACCCATCATGGTCATGCTGGTTGACCAGCATGCCAGCATCCACAATACAACTTATCGCTGCTGTCGGAACAAAACCTCGTATCTCCAAAATGCTGACTTTACAGGAGAAGGAAATAACACTTTACTTTTAATGTAAGTCAATGGAACCAGACGTTTTCCAAGTCATTTTGGGCCATTTCTTTTGGTCCATTCATCATGAAATTCACATACAATTTAAAGGACTAAAGGCATTTTCAAATTATGTCAAAAACTGAAAAATGGCAAAAATGAAGATACAAGGTTTTGTTCTTACCGCAGTGATATGTTGATTATGCTGGTGGGCAGCCATGTCACAATAGAACACCACCATTAGTATCATTAAAGTTATACATAGTTTGTATTGTACAGTGAAATGATTGGCAAGGTTCTGATCTTTAAACTAATACTAAGCATCGTAGCTGTTTGAGAAGGGAAGGGACGGAGTGAGTCGTGGTCCATCCCCCTCAGGAATGCTCATTTCTGCTGACTTTTTACATTGACTTATAATCTAAAGTTCAGTAGGTCTGTGCTAAGCTATTTCATAAGGTGAGCTAATTAAACAGATCACACAGCGAACCAAAGCTTTCAAATCAAAACATTGGAATCATGTTAATAATTGCTGTCATTTTATCCTATAACAACTCATACATTGTAGAATAAAATACTGTAATGTAGACCCCAGAAGATATTTCAAGATGTTATATCTATTTAATAGTCTTTTTGGGAACATGAAGTTTTTTAATAATAAATAATATCCAGTAATTTTGTATTAACAAGCATTTCTTGATCTGAGACTTGCTATCACTATGCTTCAAATACAAAGCATTCTGGATGTTAATTCTATTATAATTTTTTTGGGGGTTTTCCAGCAGTCGTTTTAGAATCATCTACAGCTCAATTCATCATTCTGGACACGTCTAACATTTTTTCATCTTCACAGCTTCCTACTAATTAGTTGAAATCTGTTGTTGCAGAGTTGCACAGTAGTATCATCATGATAGAACCATTTTATATATTTATCTGCAACATTTAAAATGTTATTTTGCCGAAAGCATCCCAAACTTTTGAATTGTGATTCCAAATTTTTTAAAGCTAGTGTAACTCCATTGGTGTAGCTACTTGGTGGGGGGTGGGTTTGGGGGTAGTGGATCTGAAATAGGTAGTCTAATGTAAACAATTAGGTTAGTTAGATGCTAATGGGTGGACTGGCGTGCCTTGAGAGCATCAACTAAAAAGTAACAATAGCGAGTAAACAAGCAAATTACTTTGCCTTTTCATTCACAGAAAGTAATTTTCATTTGTTGCACCTATAAGATCCCACGCTATGCCACTAACTAGTGTGTGGTGTATTTGGAATTTACAAATTTCAAAGGTATCAGTTGATTTCACAAGAATAATATATATTAACACAACTGTTGTCTTTTGGCAAGAACTGTGTTTGTGTAAAACATTTTATCTACAACTAATTGATGCATTTAAATCATGTAAATTCAAAGCATAATTTCTTTAGTGTATCGACGAAAGATGAAATATCTTTTGTTTTTTTCAAATTCCTCTCTTAGTCCCTCGCTCTCTGGTAAGCTTCTCTCTGCAGGGTTGAATTATGCCCATAGGAGACTAGCAGCAGTGTGACCTGGCTTGTATGGTCTGTAGGTAGCAATAAACAAGCAATTTGTGAATACCGCTGAAGGCGTTAGCGTGCCAGAATACAACACAGTTAAGAGGAGGCTAACACGGCTAACACAGTAACAGCCTGACAAGGAAGAGGCGTAATCGTCTCCTCTGCTCTGCCGCCGTGTCTCGCTCTTGACTCTCAGCTTTTTGAGCTTCATTCTCCTCTCCTCCCTCCCTCGCTCCCCCCCTCCCTCAGTCCTCCCCTCCCACCAACCCTGAGCCCATTTTCTTCCCCCCAGCCCCAGAAGTGCTGAGTGCTGCTGTTTGCTCTGCACACAGATTTTCGCTGAGGCTGTAAGCTGTCCCCAAACATCTGTTCTCAGGAGTCGTGTAAAGGAGAGGAGAAACAAGGGCTATGCGTGCACTCCCTGCTTCATGTGTGCCTACCTATACCACGTTTTGTGTGGGCCATTGACAATGAACAAATGGGAGGCCATTCTTCATTTTAGAGGCTTCCGTTTGAGTCGGGGGAAAGCGATGCGAAGTCAGTGCGTAGGTTAGAGAGAGAGCAGAGAGAGACATTATGCGATGAAGAGATATAGCCAGGAGAATGTAGGAGGATAGGATGTCCTCCAGGATACAGCAGCAATCAGCCATTTTGGGAAGCATCCGTTAAATTTAAGGAGCAAGAGTGAAACTTTCACTAGAGGTATTTTATCGTCTCTACACTTTCACTTTTGCCTCATATTTCTGCCATTTTTCTATGGCGAGAAGTTCAGGTAAGAGCTGTTATGGTTTCATAAGTAATACAGGCAGTGTTCAATCGCAATCAATCACCACTGCTTTACCCCTCAATGCTACAGCTTGGAAACTTCTCTAACTCTTTGGCCCATCAACTTCAGTTCTGATGGGACCTAACTGCTCTTAACCCATATGACATCCCGTGTAGTCAATCACTGCCATGACAGCATCCTAGTGCTGCTGGATGGAGCTTTATTGAAGTGCACAATTTATCTTTATTGTGTTCCTTTTAACTTGATTTTGGAAACTATTGACATTTCTGGTCTGAAAATGTTAACAGTAACCACCATAATGTGGATACATTATATTAAACCTGACAACTTTGAGAAGTATGAAAAACAAGCAAGCGTTGTGCAGTGTTACCAATCTATCCATGGCAATGTCATTGCATCTTTGTCCACACTGATAAACATACTGTTAAAGCATATGTAATAACACAGGGGATTACACTGTAATGGTGTTTGTCTAGCCCTTTCAGCCACCGTATCACGTCCTGCCAGGTTTATTTACATCCATCTATTTCCAGCAGTAGCTACAGTAGTGGTCTGCTGCCCTTTTGGTAGTGCTGGAAGTGATGGTGCTCAGAGCTGCCATTCAAGTGGCTATGGTGTACATCTTCATTAAGTGGCAGGTTGGACACAGAGATCCATCACTGAATAGATTTTTCACATATGAGCAAGCCAGAAGTACAGAAACGGATAAGCACTGACAAGCTGAGCACTTTTTATTCCGTTTCAAAATTAAATCAACAGTTTTTGGTAGCATAGATAGAAATATTGGAGGCTTTGTGTATCTTAAATAAGTTTTTCCAGGTGAAAAGTACATATTTGTACCTTTTCATAACCAAATGTTTTACACAGAGCAAACAGAACAATAAAATAGAAAGCTTGGAGATGAGATGGGGTGTGTGGAGTCAATACAACTTATATGATTATAATTATATATACAATTTCAGTGGATTATGGTACGGTTATGTTCCCTGACTAAAGGTACTGAGATGTACCATTGAGGGTACCGCCTCAGTCACCGTTTCATACCTTTTTTATCTGAGAGTCTAGGCCAAAACTGAGGTTAATTTTTTTTTTAAGATATGGAGAGAATGGAACTTCTAACAACCTGCTAGAACACCAAAACTGTCAGCATCAGATAAACAGCACTTAAAGCTTTCATCTTTGAGAACATCAAGCTCCACAAGTGTTTCTGTCCATCCTTCCACTGTGAGAAGAAAACACAACACTGTGGGTCTGAAAGGATGTGTAGCTGTCAAGAAGGCTTTACAGAGAAAAAGAAATAGACAGAAAAGATGTAAGTTTAAAAATATAAGAAAAAAAGCTGCTGGTGTTCTCAGAACAATGAACTGACCACCCCAGAGTCCCGCATTGAATATATTTGAGATTTTTTGAATTGTGAGTAATAGAAAAAGCACCAACTTCTAAGACAAGTTAAGACGTGTGGAAAAATATCCCTGTAGATTTGAAAGCAAGCCCCCCAGAAAAGAATAGAAGCTGTAATAAAGGCAAAATAAATACTGAAAAAAATATTATATTTAGTTGTTCTGTTAACGATACATTTTCTGCTTGATGCTGAAAAATGAAAAACTTATACTTTGCTGTTTTGACTGGGAAAATAAATGAAGGGTGGTCTCTGACTTTTGCACAGCACTGTATGAGAAATGTATATTTAGAACAGTCTTTTACTATAAGCAGGTTTGAATTCTAGGCTATAAAGCTTTCAGGAGCATCTGAATGGGGAGACTAAGTGAATCTCCTGCAACAGAACTCTGCAGAAGAATAACCAGATGCTAAATAAATCAGCTGGACAGCTCTTTTTTATGTTAATACAGATATTATTGACAGTTATCTATCAGGGAAATAAACAGTTTTCAATTTTAATGTTAATATGTTTACAAAACTAGAACTTTTGTCCAGTAGTGTGCATGACTTGTTGAGATGAATAATTCTGTATTGGTATGTATTGGATGCTGTTCAGTGAATTAGATATTCTTTGTTTTACCATTAGTGATGAAATGGTACCAGGCACGTCAAATATGCATTTCAGATGTTTTTTGTTACATAAAATGATATTCCAGCGTTGCTTAAATGAACTTCAGAGAGTTGATATACAATCTGAACAACTGTTTTATAACTATTAAAGTTGTCACTCTTGTTCTTCTTCTTCATTTTTTTTAAATAAAGTTTTGCCTCTTATTTCTCCTTGAACAGGCTGCTCGAACAGACAACGAGGCAATGCATTGTATGCAAATTTCAGCGTCTCAAACTGTGATAGTTTTGGACGGAGAGCCATTTCTGCTCGCTCAGGCGCACGTGTTGCTTAGGCTGCTAATAAAGAGAAGCAGTGCATTAGCTCGGTCATCAGGACTGGATTGCAGCGCGAGGTAATGGCGTCTGCTCTCAATTACTGAGCAAAGAGCAGCAGTGCGATGAGGATTATGCGCCATGCCATCGCCTTCTCTCCCACCCTCGACTCGCATCCCACTCCGCCAGAATGAGCATTAAGCCTCGGCAAGTGCTTGTAACGCGGGCGAAGTGCGCGCTGAGATTGCCATCTACTTGTGTAGGTGAAAGCTAATGAGCTCTGTGGGTAGGATGAGGGGAATTTTTGGAACTCTTTAAACTGACACACGACAAGGAGAAGCGCCGAAACATGATCTACAAGTACCATTTGCGCGGGCCTGCGTCAGCCATTAGCTCTCAGCTAAACACACACAGAGGGAGGCCGAGGGGAGCAGGACGCCGCGGAGGACGAGCTCGTCTGATCATTTAAGAAAGCTCGACGATGAGTCTGACACTCTGGATAAATGGAAAACTCAACAGAAACTTGTTTAGTTATTTGAAACTTTGGCTAAAATTGTCCTACATTGGGAAAAAATGTTTGATATATCAGTTTCTGACGCAGCTGCCTTCAGAAGTTAAACTTCAGAAAGTTATGAACAACTACAACTTCGATTATAAGCAAAGATGAAAATAAGCGGGCTTGACAGAACATGATAATAAAAAGCCTACAAATACTGCTAAAATAGCAATAACGATATCTATTATTATTATTATTATTATTATTATTATTACCATCACCATCAAATAATAGTAATAGCAATAATAACACTTATTATTTATTTTTTTCAGTTTGGTGACTCAGTTGCCTTATAACTTCAGGAAGTTATGAACAATTAAAACTTCGATTATGAGAAAAAAATTAATCTAAGAGCATATGACTGAACATGATCACAAAAGCCTACAAATACTGCTACGATAGCAATAACGATATCTATTATTATTATTATTATTATTATTATTATTATTAATGGTAATAACAATAATAACACTGGTACTATTATTTTTTAACAATGACAATACAGTATATAATAGTGTAATAATAAGTAATCTGACAACAACATCAAAACAATAATAGGTGGGATTATTTCTGCTTCTTTCTATTATTACACTACAAAAAATGTATGAACTTAAAATATAAAACGTTAGTTAACGGATGCCTTCAAATTTTTAATTAAATGAATTTCCAATAATTTAATGAGATAAAGATTCTTGTTCTGTTAACTTCCTGTTAGTTTTGAGGCATCCCGGTAAGTAACTTTTTAACAGCGTATTACAGTGTACAGTATTTTATCATCAGTATTTTGTCATGTAAATCTATGATTTAATAGAAGTTTTAATAGGACTTTAATCACATCAACTATTTCTGAGGCCATTCTAATAGAGTGGAAACGTCCTCCAAGGACGCGCAGCACAGATTAATAATGGAGCCTTCTGTCAGTGAGGCACTGACCGGGTCACTGCTGTCCCGAGGCAAAGCAGAGGTCAAGAGGTGAAAGGTGAACTGTGGAGTAAGTGCATACATTAGCAAGCAGAGGTAGGCGAGGCGCCTAATAAGGCAAAGCAGCACGTCCAAACCGATATACCTCAAT
This sequence comes from Colossoma macropomum, assembly GCF_904425465.1. NCBI lineage: Eukaryota > Metazoa > Chordata > Actinopteri > Characiformes > Serrasalmidae > Colossoma > Colossoma macropomum. Next base: position 34,149,126 of record NW_023494802.1, on the reverse strand, counting down.
ACAACCCATATACCTCAATGCAGCTTATATACCTCAATACAGCCCATATACCTCAATACAGCTTATATACCTCAATGCAACCTGATTACCTTAATACAACATGTATACCTCAATACAAGATATACAGCTCAACACCGCCTATATACCTCAATATAGCCTATATATCTCAATACAACGCACATAGCTCAATAGAGCATATCTCAATACAGTATATACACTTTGATACAGGCTTTATACCTCAATACGTTTTGTATACCTCAATAAAGTATATATACCTCAATATAGTCTCTATGCCTCAATCCAGTATATATACCTCAAAACATTTTGTATATGACAATATAGGCTTTTTACCTCAGTACAGCCTATAGACCTCAGTCAAGTCTATATACTTAAATACAGCCTGTACACCTCAATAAAGCATAAATACCCCAATACAGCATATATACCTCAATATAGCACATATACTGCAATACAGCATTTTTAACTCAGCCTAGTACACATACCTCAGAACACTATATACCTCAAAAAACACTATATACCTCAGTAGATCATGTATACCTCAATAGAGCATATACCTCAACATAATCCACATGCTTCAGTATAGACTGTGTACCTCAATACAAAATATTTAACAATGCTCAACAACAGCTCCATTATGCTTTTGATTTTTTCTTGATAAACTCTAGATAAAGCATGGATTGGTTTCCCTCGCAAAACATCTCACAGTCCAATTTTTAATTGGTGCTTTATCCTACAATTCCTGACTGTAAACATTAATTCAGTCATGTTTTGCTTGTTTAATAAAATGCAGTCCGTTTTATGAGGCACGAGACGTTAAAATATTTTCTTTTGACAAATAGCTTTACCCTCTTGAAATCAACTCCCACCATATATTTAAAATACAAATAATTGACTTTACTTAAAAAAATAATAGCGTGATATTTTTGTTAATATTTCTTTTAACATGCACGTTAAACCGCTTATAGGTTTATTTAAGGAGACAGAAATACGGAAAGCGATTTTTTCCGTCACACGGATCACATTTGCATTGTTTAAAGCTGCGAATGGTAAATTGTACTGTCTCTATAGTTATTATGAGAAGTGCCCATTTTCCTGCAGTATTATGTTCTTTTACTGCCCGAGCTGAGAGCATTCAGCCCATCAAACCAAATCAATTCAAAGTCAATATACTTAACCCACCTGTCAATAAATCTATTAGCCATAAATCATGATAAGCCTCGTGTGCTCATGAGATAATACCAGCAATTATTTCAGTGCTTATGTTGGAAACCGTACAATATTAAGCAGCATTTACGAGCAAAATAAAATAAAATACGTTTTTATACAAATTAGTTTTAATTTTTTGCAAAATAATTTTTTGAATCTGTAAAATTCATTTTAAAGCTGTATAAAGAGTTGAGCTTGAGTAGCTCTGCAGGGACGTTACAGTCAGCCCAGCAGGTCTGAACAGTCTCTCCTCTTGTTGCGGAGGACAGAGGTGAACGGCTGAGAGTTTCCTCTCTCACTTCATTCTTCTTCTAACACTCTTCATCTCCCTTCATGGGCTTTGATGTCATCAGAATGAAGAGTTGGTATCGGAGCAGGTTCAACCCGTGGCACTCGGCTGAACCCGTTCTGGCCATAAATAGCTGGAAATCCGCGGCTAAGTGGAGGCACTTAGCACGGTGACAGCGTTTGGCCATTAGTTAGAAAGACGAGGAGCACCGATCATGTTGCAGCGCTTTTTATTCGCAGATAAAAGCACTGGCAGCGTGAACATGACACGCACAACATACAGGAAACTACCTGCCGCGCGCGCCACTGTCTGTGCGTGTTTGTTTTCATGCAGTTTCAGGACAAAACCGGTAACATACGATATCAGGGGCAACTGCAGAGTTTCAAAAGAGGTTGTACAATTTTTCTGAAAAGTGCATTTGATTAAAAACTGCGTCTTTCATTTAGAAAAAGTGAAATGAATAAATAAATTAACTAGTTTTTTAGTTTAACTATTCTTTCAATCAGTGCAGTTCTTTGAGTTGAATAGTTCAATTGCATGTTACCACAAGTCATTTTTTCAGGTTGATCTGATGAGCTATTTTTCATTTTTTACAATGCACACACACACACACACACACACACACACACACACACACACACATATATATATATATATAGTAATTTAATATACGTATACATACGTTTATTTAGACGTTTACTCATATATGATGCATATTTAACTGTAACATTTATTATTTTTTACATGTAAGTACTGTGTAATTATTATTATTATATAATTAGTATTAGTCACATAGGTCACAATAATATTACACATATATACTACATATGTGTAATATACTATACATATGTGCAAAAACTTTATGCACTTACACATATTGTTTAAAACCGTTTATCTTGGCGATCTAAATGCGAATTTGCTTGTAAAAAAAATCCCATGTCATTACAATAGATGGAACTACGCGTATATACAGTAAAAAAGCAACAAGGATTTCTCATAACAGAAAGGCAGTTGATGTCTTGTGAGCTAAGGAACAAACTTCTAAGGAAGGTTTGGGTCCAGACTTTCCCTCAGCCATCGCATAGATTGGTTAGATTCCATCAGCAGCACACCTGATTTAACTTAATGAAGTATTGATTAGCCAAACCAGGTGTTGGATGGTAACTACAAATAGTGCTGGGCTACTGGGTTTGGAAATGGTAAAACGAGCAGACTGACATATATCAAATCACTATTTGTTATATTAATATTAATTGTGTTTATTGTGATAATTGTGTTTTTTCTAAGCAAATAATTTTTTCCCAAGTGCCTAGAACTTCTGCACAGTGCTATGTGTAACACCTGAGGGACCGTATTATTATTATATACAATACATACAGAATATATATATATATATATATATATATATATATATATATATATATAAACAAATGTGTATGTGTGTGTTTGTTTGTGTGTGTCCGTGGTGGTCTCGACGTGGTCATAAATAAAATCTGGATCTGCTTAGAGAATCCTGATGTTTATAATTCTGTTATATATTATATATCCGTTATATAAGCCCGTATGTTGCAGTTTCATGTAGCAGTCCTTCATTTTTAGAGCTGTCTGTGGAGATATGGGCGACATGAAGGGTGAAGAATGAGACCTGCAGATAACTTAAGGTGTTTAACCCGGATCGCTCAGCCCTCAGAACGCGCTCTTGTAAATATTAAGAGTTATGAGAGAATAGCAGAGTTTCGAGGGTCTTTCTATTAGGGTCTATGGATGTTAACCCCAGTGATTTATTTGCAGCGCCTGTATTTAGTTTGTTTAGGCTCGAAAATGATTTTAAACGCTTGAAGCGCCCCGATTGCCACAGTTATTAAACCTTGATTTAAGATTTCCCGATAAAGACCACTGTAAAGGTCAGTTTGGTGAAAAGTAAGAACAGTATATGGTCTGAAGGTGAATCAGCAGCAGCCAGCAACGACAAATAACAAGGGCCAATGAGTAAACAAACGTGAATAATAAAATTGCGCACAATTATTATTTAAGTAATAATAACGTGGGTGTATATGTATAAAAAAATAATATTACATAAAAATAAGCGTTTTGAATACTTCAACAGGTGAGCACGGACACCAGTCGAGCCTTTTCATTCGATTTATTTAAACAATTCGTACAATTCCCAGTAAATAAATAAATAAATAAATAAATAAATCAGTGTCTGACTTTTCTCTTTGACTATCTTCGAGATTCTTCTTGATGATTTGATGATTTTTGTATTAAAAGCACTGCTTTTGATTTTTTTCGCGCCTTTTTTACTTCTTTACTTTCTTTTTCTATTAAAATCATTGCTTTCGTTTTTTTTTGTTTTTTTTTTAGTTTGTTTCTTTTTATTTCCCAGTTCCGTTGAAACTCTTCCTAACTGTTCTCTGGAGAGGTGCACGGCTCTGCTCCTCTGTCCGGGACGTCCTGAGCGCGCTCGTGTCCCCGTCCCAGCCCTTGCCTCTGCAGTTTCTTCTGCTTCATGCGCCTGTTCTGGAACCAAATCTTCACCTGGGTTTCGCTGAGCTGCAGGGAGCTCGCGATCTCCACCCGCCTCGCGCGCGTCAGGTACCTGCTGAAGTGGAACTCCTTCTCCAGCTCCGTCAGCTGCTTGGTGCTGAAGTTGGTCCGTGGAGCTCCGGCCTGTCCCGTAAAAGCGTCCTCACTCCTGCCCTGTCCACTGGTCACCTGTCCGAGGGGATCCTGACCGCAGGCTGGTGATGTTCTGGCTGTGGACAGCACAAAAATATATTAGCTAGAAAGGTAGAGCGTTACCACCTTTGGTTCCCCAAAAGAAATTTCAGTATATGTTTCTTTAAGACAAAGAACCTCCTGATAATGTCGAGCTTTTACCAATGAAAGCCGAAAATTCCATTCAGGAATTCAGGGAGAGTGTATTTAGGCTCACTGTGACGATTAACCACAATTATAATTCATTACATTATTATTTTTTTGCTATCAGAATTCAGCTCGTCTACAAAACAATTAGGAGTTGGCTCACCCTGAACATATGGCACCGAAATGTAATTTGAATTAAAACAGTTTGCGGTCTCTATAATTGAAGATTAAAACCGTCAAAACGCCTTCTGGTGGCTATCAAACATATTTCCCACATTATGAGGCATACAGTTGTGTTTGTGGACAGAACACAACACTTGATTTTGCAAATAACAGTTTGCAGATGTTTTGCTGAACATCACTGATTCCTTAAAACTTAAAACGCCTGCGTAATAAACATGAGCCTTTACTAAACAACTGGGCACTAAGTACAGTATCAGTCAAAAGTGGACACACCTTACTAGAGAGAGGCTTTCTTACTCTCAATATTTTCTACATTTTAGAATAATAGTGAAAATAACAGATGATAGAATATGCAGAGACAAAAATAAACAAATTCAACTAATCAAAATATCTTCCATTTTCAATTCTTTTATACCCCCCACCCCTTTGCTTTGAAACACTTTTTATGATTCTCTCCAGCAACTTTAAAAGGGGGAGGGGCACCTGAGATTGTTTTCCAACAGGGCTGAAGAAGATACACATATGCTGAGTTTTAACTGTTGCTTAAAACCACTGGGGGGCATTTAAAATAACATAAAATCACCCCCCATTTATTTCATTTTCATTCATAATGGCCATTGAATGTATTCATTTTTCAATGTCAAGAAATCTATTAAAAATAATTTTCATGTTTAATTTTAACATTTCCACCCTCCACCCTTCTAACAGGAAATTCTGCTGATTTTTCAAATGTTCCGTAAAATTTAGTGTTTGAGATGTAAACAAAGTCATTCAGAGTGGTTTGATGTGAAATGGTTCATTAGCACAGAAACTTACCAACTAAGACTTCTTTACAGTGGTGATGAGAGGAATCAGGGGTTGCAATGTCTACAACACCAATATAGCCATTTTATTCACTATCCAAAACCACCAGCGAACCTACATGTTTTTTTTCAGGTTTTTAAGGTAACGTTGATGGTAAAATAGTGGTTAATGTAAAAAAAAGTTTGTGGTGACTATTTGCCTCAGAACATTTATCCCTCCACCATGAATGGATTTAAATAAATAAATACGTTTTGGACCAAAATTACTCTACAACAAGGTATCAGACATCAGGCAGTGTATTCATAACCATTTCATGTAATAATTTTCTGTGAGGGAGCTTTTAGAGGTGGACGTCTGGTTCCTATCACCACCACTGTGAACAGTTCTGACTCTGTAAGTTTCTCTAGAGCAGAGCATTTCACACCAGACCACTCTGACTTTGTTTACCTCTTAACATATTAATTATGTAGAATTTTTGAAAAGCTGGTGGAGGTCTATTATTTTCAGACTTGTTTCAGTTTTTCAAAGAAAACTGCAGGGATATTTTTCCATACCTCCAAAGTTCAGTCTTAGAAGTTGGTTGTGTTTGCTGCTTCTCACCATCACATTCAGTGATGTTGTCTGGACTCTAGGGTGGTCATTCTATTCTGAGAAAATAAGCAGTTTTCATTGTTTGATTTACACTTTTTCCTCTTTCCTTTTCTCAGTAAGAGCTTCTTGGTAGCTGCACGTCATTTCAGGCTCACAGTGCTGAGTTGTCCTCTCACAGTGGAAGGATGGACAGAAACACCTGTAGATTTTTTCAAGGGTGAAGCAGGAGTGGAGCATGATTTTCTCCTCTCTTTCAAAGGTGAAAGCCTTCCATGCTGTCCACCTATTGTCCTTTGTCTTTCCTCTTCTATATGCAAGTCCATTATCTTATATCTAATCTCCTCCATAATATCTCTACAATATCTTAATAGCTTATTTAATGGCGGTTTTGACAGGAAATAATATAAACAAAGGGTGGTCTCGGACTTTTGCACACTGTGTATATATTTAATTTCCATTTTCTATTTTTTATTTTATATATATATATACATATATATATATATATATATATATATACATATATATATATATATATATATATATATATATATATATATATATATACATTCTATTAAGAGTGTCCAAACTGGCAGTGTATAAGTGACTCCAGTTGTATTTAGTTGCCTTTTTAGTGTTAAAATTAATGTAGCGTTTACCCTCTTTGTTGGAAGAAATGACAAATGAAATAATGATTTTTTTTTTAGGTTTTAATGTCAACTTCCTATTTTATTACATCTCTACATGGGGGGAGTTATTCATTTGTATGTAGATTTATACCAAACATGGTGAAATACAGTCAAATATAGATTTACTCTCCATAATAGTAATGGTATTATTTCTTTGTTAGCTAGGTTGACAAAGAGCAACATGAGGTGAAATACTGCCAAAAATATCCTTTGCAGCATTTGCATCCTATATCTGAACAAGTGTCCATTGAAAGATTTGGGGAACCAAAATATGGATCTTCTGTGATACGTTATTGTTAAGAAAACATTTTCTCATCATGATCACTTAGTATGTTCAACAATATTTCAAGGGTACAATGCATTTGCAATTCTATGCAGGGATGAACTGAAACTGTTCAATGTATTCAAAAGGCCTTCATGTGTGTTTGAAGCCTGTTTAGTGTGGTACAGTGGCAGTGAAGGTCATTTTCACATGTGGACAGTTTGTGGTCCTGTATGAGCTGAAGAGTGGACTGCCACACTGCTCTTGAACCTCCCCCATGGATGGCTACGGTACAGGGGTGGGCAGAGAGGGCAGTTGGGAGGTAGAGTCACCGTCCATCACTGTGTGTCAGAAAGACCTTCCAGGGACACTGCTGTGCAGGGAACTACTGGCTGCTATGAATGTGGCAATGAGATGAAACAAAGCCACAGCTTCCTCACTTCGAAGTTTAAGGCGTTTATACTTCAAAGGTCAGGATTTTTGATGCAGAGTGAGGAAAGAGGCCAAACGCTCTTAAAAAAAAGAATGCCAAAAGGGGTTCTTTGAAGTGATGCAATAGTCCACTTTTGTTTCCATAAAGATGATTGGTTCAAAGAACCATTTGGAAACCTGAAAGGGGAATTTTAAAGGGGAGTTTTTTGAGCATGTTTTCACATAATTCAGTTGTTGAGATGTAAACAAAGTTATTCAGAGTCGTTTGACATGGTTTGAAATCATGCATTGTAGGCAAATTTACTGACGCAGATTTTTTCTTTACAGTGGTGGTGATTGGAACCAGGGGTCGCAATGTCTGTAACTCAAATATAGGCATTTATTTACAATCCTAAATGACCAGTAAGTCTATACATCTTTTCTGTTTTTAAATGTAACATTGGTAAAATAGTGATAAATCTGGAAAAATGATATTTCCTTTGGGACTATTTTGCCTTGCAATACCATTTCATGCAACAGTTTTACTTGAGGTAGCTTTCAGAGGCGTTAAAAGTCTGCAGACATCTGGTTCCTATCATCACCACTGTGAACAAATATGACTCAGTAAGTTTCTCTAGAACTAAGCATTTCACATTCAAACCATTGTGAAAGACTTTGTTTATATCTTAAACTTTTAAGCAGAATAACTTTCAAATTTATGAAATTCCACCAAACACTATAATTTCAGAATCAGCCAAGCCCTGCACTGTGGTCAATCTAGAGTTACACTGCTTCATTTACAGCAATTGCTTGATTTACAGTAAATTAGGAATAATTTTATGAGACCACAGGAGAAATGTTTGAGAAGACAGAGCTTCTCCTTGATGTTTGAAGTTCATCGTACACACAACATGTTGCGAAGAATCCAAAACTTGCTTTTTCTTGCAAATGTGGTTTGGCTGTGGGTGTGTTTCTCTCATTAGGCTCACAGGAGCTTTCGCATTCCTTCGCAGCACACATTCTGCAGGGTGGAGATGCATGAGGGAAGCTCCCCTGTAGCCACACAGGCATGCAAACATAAGGGCGCATTCAGCTCTTGGCTAGGGTCTCTCTGTAAATTCTGAACCACCTGCTAAATATGTGTGCATGAAGCTTAGTAGTCTGACATGTTTTAATTGGGAATTCTACTCATTTGCATAATAAAATGCTAAAAATGCTAACAAAACCATTTAGAGTGGTTTGATGTGAAATGCTCTGTTTTAGAGAAAGTACTGACTCAGGATTGTTTACAGTAGTGGTGATAGGTACCAGATGTCTGAAGCATTTAATGCCTCTATAAACTGTATTACAGAAAGTTGTTACATGATATGGTTATGAAAACATTAACTTGTGCTTGAGACATTATTTCATGAAAATTTGAGATGTAAATCTTTGAGATTAAATTGTTTAGGTGGAAATTATATTTTAATCCATTGTTGGACATTCAAAGGCAAAATAATGCCTAAAGAGAACTATTTTCACTATTTTACTGTTATCAACGTTACTTATAAAAGCTATAAATGTCTAGGTTGACTGGTCATTTTGGATGCAGTTAAAATGGCTTTATTTGTGTCATAGACATTGTGACCCCTGGTTTCTAAGTCTATACATTTTTCTACAATGAACCATTTCACATCAGAACAATCTGAATGACTCTGTTTACACTTCAAAGACTGATTTTGAAATGTTTGAAAAGTTGTTTGGTGGAATTCCCCTGCAATTGAACAGTTCAGTCAGAAAAGCTAATGATGCACACAATTAATGAAAATGAAAAGCCACCAAGTTGCATTATACAAATGACATGATGCTAATTAGTACTAGCTTCCATTCATGTTCGCAAAGACTATTAGATTGAATTGGAATGTTCTGATTTTTTTCTGCGAGTAAGATGCAAAGTTTCCATAAGAACAAGACAACATACGATGACCACAGCTAACATCAGTTGACCCTAGTTAAATATGAAGTTGAATACCTATGACGGATTTTAAGAAACATATCAGTGAGTCATTTCATAACGTTCTTTCTCACAACAGCATGACTGGCAAAGCTCCAGCAAGACAAGAAAAGCCATGGTGAGGTTCAGGCATTTACTTTGTTTCTGCTTTCATTAGCAATATTGATCAAGATATGGCTTAACTGGCAGCTGATGGCTGAGCAGAATGTCGTTTAACCTCAACCACCTTCAGGATTCAGGCAACCTCTGCAGCGACAATGTGCGCACTCCCGTGCACTCTTGTCTCATCTGTGGAGGTATCTGTAGATAGCGCTGGAGTGAAATATGGTGTGTCTATGACAGCTCTTTGGCACTGTTTGAAGACCCCTTCTCATTTCACTCGCAAAAACAACTCAAATCCAACAGACTGAATAAAAAAGATGGATGAGCAGAAGTGGTTTTAAGGTCACCTCTAATATTCAGGGACATTCTAACTCATAGTGCATTCACTGGGAAATATAAAGTAATTAAGGAATTTCCTTCTAAAAGGCAAAAAAAATGTACATGAACACTGATAAATGAGGTCTTGGATAATAGAATTGGCAGTAGCCAAAAGGCATAAAGGAATCAAACTAAATATTTGAGGAATGAGTTGGAGAGGGCCACTTGGAGAAGGCCAGCCAGCCAGGGGGATGACGAGGCCCACTAAAGCCTGAGTGAGAGGAGAAGAAAAGGGGGGGAGATCGATACAGATCGCCTCAGTCATCTGGGCATCCAGCCCACAGTAATTCAGGTGCTGTCAGGGCATAATTGAAGAATGACGCAGTGGGAATACGTACGAAATGCTGGGAGATCCAGTTACGCAGAGTCGGTGCAAGCTTTTATGCATGTTTAGAAGAGAAGAGGAGATAGGCCAACGTTGCCTAGCAAGACAAATAACCCGAAGCATCTCTGGGATTTGTTATTGATCATCGGTGTCGCAATTTATTTTTCAATGAGTGGTATCATAAAAGGTGATTGGCTGAACACATTTATTCTGTAATCATGGTTTCATTTTTGTACTGAGCACTTAAGAAAGCGGTATTGTAGCAAAATAGCCAGTGGGAAGTGTTTACTATGCTATCAGAAAAAAATGGTACTGTACAGATACGTTCTTGTTCGTCAAAGTACAAACAATGCAAATGTACCCTCAGAGGTACCTTAATAGCCTTATTAGTGAGTTTTAAAAGTATACTGTATTACCTTTCCTAGAGAAAGGGTCATATTTCTACCTTTACCTAATCTTGAAAGGAAAATAAAACAAAAAGCTTCCTAACTAAATCTACTGAAGACGTACCCTTAGGGGCACCACCCCAGTTATGTCAGGGGTGCCACCCCAGTAACGATTTAGTACCATTTTTTCTAAGAGTGTACCACGTGTTGTGCAGATGAACTGCATGACGAGGCCAACGAGGCACCTCTGAGGCACTGTGGGTGGCCAATTTTTCTTGAAATGCAGACAAACATTGTCTGCCCTAGGCTTGAGACAAGTTGTAACAGTATTGCGAAACTGATACATGCTATTATGATGCTTTGTTGATTTAGTTAAATAAAAAATAGATGTGGATACAAGCACAAATCCCACACAAGTGGAAAAGGCCTTTTACTCAAGAAAAGGTCCATAAAGTGTATATTTTTATATCTCTATAAGCCTATGGACCTATGTGCTGGCTGATAGATTGACTATACCAGTACTTGTGTCATACTGCAATACTAATTTTTAGTTTTAACAGTACTAATAGCTAACAAAAGCTTTAAAATTTCTACACAATGCAGGTGTTAAGATGTAAACAGTCATCCAGAGTGGTTTGATGTGCAATTATTAGTTGTACAGAAGCTTAGCTTATTGTTTTTTACTATGGTTGATATTGGGACTAGGAGTCGCAATGTCTCCAATGCAAATAAAGCCATTTTATTTACTGTCCAAACAACCTGTCAACCTACATGTCTTTAGAGTTTTGGTGTGTATTATAGAGTTACTTATGATGAAACATTGTAAAAATATATGGTTTATTAGGGGGATACTTTACCTTACAATGCCCTGCATATTCCTCTCTGCCATTAATGGATGTCCTGCATATTCCTCTCTGCCATTAATGGATGTAATATATATATATATATTTATTTATTTATTTTATTTTAAGTGTTAAACAACGCAGTTTTTTATTGTCAATGTATTTTTGAACATTTACATGCAATAACGTTTTATGGGTTTTTGGAAGCATTAAACTCTTCAGGCGTCTGGTTCCTACCACCACCACTGTGAGCAATTCAGACTTGGTAAGTTTCTCAAGAATGGTACATTTCATATTAAACCCCTTTGAATGACTTTGTTTGCATCTTAAACTTGGAATTATATGCAATTATTGATAAATCTGTGGAATTCCCCTCAAGTTATGTCACTTGCTGGGTGCCTCAGGCCTATAAAATACATGCAAACTGAATAAATAGCAAATAAATACGAAAGTCTCATTTCTGCTTGGTTAACATTTACAATACTGCTTAATTTGCATGTTCCTGTCATTTTATGAGAAGCAGAACAGAATAAAACAGTATTATTGGAATATTCAGGTTTGTCAGACATTATTTTAGCAGTATAGAACCGGTTGTTATGAAGCAGTACCGCCCAGCACTATGTACTTACATTCTTCACCCCAGTAACTTGGTGTTGACAGACATGCATAATTGCTGTAATCAAACTTGTGACCAGACATGAACAGTGTTCCCTGGCTCTTCCTTCTGAAGAACGCATTATTTCCCAGAGCAGCTAAAGACATATGTCCGATTCTCAACACTTCTGCGGTTTCCAAGAGTTTTGGTGGATGTGCAGCAAAATGACAAGCAGCAGATGCTCCTGTGCGCTAAACAAATCACGGGCCCCTGGCCTCGCCCCCATCCCAGCCTATGGGATTTCATAAACCGTCCAAGTCTCCTGACCACAGCTGTCTTACGCTCTCAGTGGCCTTTAGACTGATGGATATGCCTCAGAGTTATTTTACATCATCAGAGTGGCCTGCGAAGACACTCTTCTACTTGGTAGAATGGACACCACATGTGTGGTATATTGCCGATTTTAAAAGAGACGACATCTCAAATATAGATTATCTTGCTTTTATGGTTATTACAGGCTTCTGTGATTTATGATCAGAGGGACAAATGATCCTCAGGTTAACACAGCAAATGTGCAAAGCTTGGGACATAATAGAGGTCAGGTGTCACTGAATGTGACATTTTATTGGAGGATGTCGGACATTTGAAACTAGAATCACAGCACAGAAGGCTCTATTCAACATTTCTCCACATAAGGATTAGGCCTGGATTTTGCTTGACATATTTGAAAGATGCTATGTTTTTTCCCTGCCATTATTCCAAACACATAATTGATCATAATCATTGTTCTGCATTAAGCACTGGGATTAGGAAACTTCCTCTGGACTTTGTTTGACTCTAAATAGACAGGGAGCTAGGGGGAGCTGGACTCCCTTAAATAGACTGAGAAGTCTCCACAGTTCTAGAGGGCTGTGCTGTGAATGTGGTCATGTAAAAGCAGGGGGAATTCTCCCTGATGGTATTCCGTTGCTTCTTTGCTGACCCACATGAGCAGGTTATAGATCACCAACTCTTGCAGTTTTTAAATATTTCTTACCCTCTTAAACTTCCCCATAAAGGATTTCATCGCTCAGTTTTCTTGATGGGTAGCCTAATCTGTAAAAGTGAAGTCTCAGGCACTTGCCAAGTCTGCAGACCAAGAGTTTGGCCTTAAGTAGACTGCCACTCATCACTTTCCCTGCTTCTGCTTGCAGCGTTGGACGCACAGTTCACTGTATGGTTTAATCTTCAAATGGCAAAGCTGCATATGCAGTATGGACTCTTTTCATATAAACAAACGTGCGTACGTTTGTTTATATGAAAAGAGTCCATACTGCATATGCATTTGAGTAGGTAGTGTTGATGCATTCAGTTCCAGATAAGCTATTATATGAATAGCCATTGCTATTCTTATTATAAACTGTACATTTTAAATGCAGTTGGAAGTGTTTGGGGAAATAATATGAAAAGTCTTTTGAAGCTGTTTTAAATTTGAATAATCAATGGGAAATCTCGTGTAACTGAATTAAACCCGTCACAAAAACTATACATGCATTCTTATACGAGTGCTAACTACAAAAAGCTGAAATAGTAACTCCATAAAAGAAGAATGTACTGAAATCTTAAATTCATCGCCATTAAAACAAAAAAGAAAAGTTCCAAGAACTTCCCAACTCACCCACACGAGGCTGCCTTCGCTTCACCCTCATCCACTCGAAAGTTTTCCCACTTTGGATGTTCTCGTGGAACTTCTGAGGAAGCGCGCGCTCGGCGTCGTCCTCAATAAATGCGAGATGATTCCTCGTGTCATCGTTTGGACGGACGCGAGCGAGCGAGTGGACCAGTCCAGGCTCAACGGACAGACTTCTGAAGGTGTTTGAAGAGGGGCAGCGCTCCACTCCGGAGAGACCCTGTTCACCAGTGCACGCGAAGGAGGGGACTTGAGGTTGACCGGGGCAGTAGAAGGCTTCGGCTTCATTCTGGAGGAAGGGGGGTGAGCTCGAGCCCGCGCAGCCGGGGTCCCGAGAGCGTTTGGAGCCGGTGTCCGAGAGAGACGGAAAGCGATGGTGGTGGGCAAAGTCCTCGAGGAACCGCCCTTCCAGCCTGAAGCGGAGTTCTGCACTAGCCCTTTGGTCCAGGTCTCCACGCCTGGCCTCGCGGGCACAGTTGCCTTTCGGAAACTGTACTCCCGTTTGTCCGGCACACGCAAACTCTTGATAAGAATTCATGGCAGCATCCCCCTCCTGGAAGCCTCCGTGCGGCCAAAGCCTTGAACCCGTAGTAGCCCCATCTACAGATGACCACTTAGGCTGCGCTTAGGGATCCCGGACCTTGGACAGACATGCCTCGAAGAGACCAGAAACATTCGATCTGTGATGGATGGGGGATGACGTGCCCTCTAACTGTGGGCCAATAGCCGGACATCTCCTTCATCTGAGTGAGCTTTTATTAACCAAAGGCAGCAGGTTTCGGACCACTCCTGTGGCATGGGAATAGGGTCGTTATAAGCAGGGGGGTTAACGAGTAGCTGGACTTTCCAAAACTTTCTAAACTTTTTTTTTTTCAAAACTGACCATTCGGAAACCTTTAAATAGTCGTAAAAAAAGAAATACACCACATGAAGGGTCGTGTAGGTTAATGCTTAATTGCATTAAGAGTAAATAATATTAGTGTTGAAATAATAATACTAATAATGTTAGTGTACTGCTTTAACCTACACGAACCATTAAGATAATATAATGTAGTAGAGAATCGTAAATTATATATAGTCTTACAGTAAATACATTTTAATATGTTTTAGAGAATTTATGTATTTTTGGCATTATGTATTTATTCAATATTAGGTTTATTACTCAAATGTTAAAATGTTAAATATATTTATTTGTCCTTTGGCTGTTTTTAGGCCTTGTTGTCACAGCTTACAAATAAACCTGGACATTTCTGTTGGTCAGCTCTGAGGCTTTGAGGCTTGCTGACGTCAAATGAATTGAACCCAGGGATTAACGTCCTCAGCGTGGGTCAATAGCTCATGAAAGAGCAATGAGCAGTCGAAGTTGTACTGTTCATTTTTAACTTTATTTCCTGGATTTAAAATAGGCCGCATGTGTGTTTGTATGTTTTTCATGATCATATATATTTACTGTTCATTACTGTTCATTTATTTACTCGATCGATTTCTATGTATCTTGATTCAAATATAATACTCTCCGATACATGCTGTATTGTTCAGTTGCAGCAGTCAAAACATGATTATTTCTGATATCACATTAGATCACATCAGAAACACATAATCGGAAAAAAAAAATCACATTTTCAGGTCATTTTTATTTTTTTCTCCAAAATATTTACGGCCAATCAGCAAACAAGGTGCACAATCATACACAATAAAACACTGTTGGTTTATAAATGTAGTTATACACATAAATAACAATGAAATAAAACAATGACATTTTAATGAACATGATGTGGCATTTCATTCACCAAACCGAGTCAGAAGGACGATACTAGTTTAACCTTCTCGTCGAGTCCCTCTGCAGTGACGTCAGCGCAAAATGATTCAAAATCATAATAAGCGATTTACTCACTAATCCCAAAGATGTAGCTAATAAAGGCGGGTTTTAGCAGCAGATAAAGAGAGGCTTTGATTAGCTCACTCTCTCTCTCTCTCTTTCATGAAATTTAGAATGATATTATCCTAAAATGTGAGACCCACTTCTAGTTCTGTGAACTCAGAGCAGCTCTTGTGTTTGTGCTAAGCGGAGTCAGGAGCTCATTGTATGGGGAGGGAGCCACATCCACACAGCTGCTGCGCTCAGGTCATCCACCGGCCAAATGATAATTAGCAGCTGCCGCCCATATTAGAGAGAACAGCTCTGTACTACTGAATCTTCTCTATAAACAGGAAAGGTAGACCTGAAAAAAGAACCTTGGTTCTATAGCACCAAAAAGGGTTCCTCTATTGTTACGACATCAAGCGTATGCAATCATTTTCACATTTTCAAACATGTTCTATATAGACACAAAAACACTCTCCATATATATATATATATATATATAAAACATAATGTCTAACAGTATATTTCATTTTCACCTAACAAGAAACAGGAAATGGCCCCAGTTAAAGATTTAGTTCGCACGGTAAACAGAGGTGTTCGGTAGAAGCCCTCACTGCTTTAAAGGCAGTTTAAATTGAAAGAAGCCCATTCAAACGCAGCGGTAGATCTTTATGAAGGCCTGCTCTGAATCTTAAAGGAGCGGGGAAATGTGAAGGTGTTCACCGATTTTAGAGAACACCCCCTCCAGGTCTCGCTGATCACCGATAGACGGCCCCAGAGACCCTGCTGAACCTCCTCCACGCGGAGAGGGGCGAGCTCTGAGAAACATAATACATTTTAAACGTTTTTTATTAAACGTTGATGCGAGTCTTGGTCGTGCTGTCTTAACACGTAACACGCACGACGTTTATTTTCATCAGCGCTAAACTGTTTAGTCTGTTTCTCTGGGGCCCGCTGTCTCATTGTGTTGTATGAACACATGTCCAAATATTTAAGAAAAAGATCCAACCCTTTTCATCATGGAAAGACACTCCTGTCATTTATACTTGTTCATGAAGAAGACAGAGCTAAACAGTATTAGACATATTAGCTGGCATGAATAGAACTGAGTTTCAGATAATAAATCCCATGTTCACATCCTTTGGTTGGCAAAACATATTCATTGTCTCTCTCTCTCTCTCTCTCTCTCATATATATATATATACACGCACACACACACACACACACACACACACACACACATATATATATATATATATATATATATATATATATATATATATATTCAATACTAATAGTCAAAACAGCCAATACTAAGGATTACTGAATGTATGTTGATAGTAAGATTATATGTAAAGCTCTTCGTCTGAGTAGTAAACATTTATTTGTTTAAAAAAAAAATCAATTTCCATAAATGACCATTTCCAAAGCTCTCCTCTAGAAAGTCCAGTATTTACAGTTAAAATCAACCCTTCATTGAATTAAATGAGTCCTGTGGGTGGAATTGAACCAATCTAGCTGGAGAAGCCAGGAACCAAACCTGTGTATATACACCACTGTGTATGGGCTATATTTATACGGTTGTATGCAAAAGCTTGATTTTCTAGGTGAAATTAGGTTAACAGATCTTCTACAGGAAACACTCATTGCATATTTTATATGCAAATGTTTATTTGCTGAATAATGTAACATAATGGCCTGTGCAATATGTGAATCTCATTAAATAAATAGAAATTATGACATTAATATTTGGAGCAAAATGTCATATTTAAGGTAATTACTTTTAGAGGATGTGTTAACTAATTTCCACCCAGAACATCAACAAAAATCTGAACACAAACTTCAATTGAACATCAATTGAAAATTTGTAGATTTTTCAAAAGTCTAAAACCTTCTGTTGTTTGTTTCCAAATGTAAAGAAAAACCAACATTTTTAATGTGGTCTCAAACTTTTCGAGCCCACTGTATGTGTAGTCAATTATAATGCAGGGGACCTTTGAGTATCCATGAAATTATTGTAGTCCTTGCGGTTTCTAAATTCGTCTTCACCACAGCTCTCATAAGTCACCATCATGTTATCTCAAATATTAAAGGATGGATTTCCGAAGGTCAAAAGTTCTTACAGTTTTTTCCCTCTTTAATGTCAAAAACTTTATCACAGCAGACACAAACCAGAGAACTCCACAGATGACGTTCTGTCCAGGGGGAATGTTTCTCCATACATTAAGTTTGAAATGGGGAATCTTCATTTTTTTCGAGCTCTGCTTTGACTCACTCCAGATAGCCCAATCAGCTGGATGTCAACTTAATAATGTATGCAGCCCTTTAGCAAAAAAGAAAGAAAAGAAATGCAAAACATGCACGAAACACACACACACACACACACACACACACACACACACATATACCATTACACAACATGCAAATGACATACGCAAACACTCAGCCTGACATGCAGAAGAAACATACACACACTTCCAGTACTATATTGTCTGAGGTCCAGTAATAACTGCATATATCACTTGCAATTGTCTAAACTTCAAATATGTGCAGCAAAGCTCAGGCGAGGTCCCACAGAGAGGAAATCAATGAAATGCATTTTGTTTATTGTCAGTAACAATAATGATAATAGAAGCAATACCTGTGAGAACTGAGTGTCTAAAAATGAGGAAAAATTAAGATAAAATGCTCATGATCATATTCATTTTCATTCACTTGTAACCTGTAAGTGCTCCACGTGAAGTACTGCACTGAAGGCAGGAAGGAACATCCACTTATAGGTCCAATAAAGGGTTTTACTATTGCTTGGCAGTGATTAAAAAACAATTGGAAATAATCATCAATGTATAGTGGCGCTCATACAAGCCCAGAGATACGGTCGCAGCTGGAGGAGTTAATGGAATTCTACAGGCGGCGATGTGCTGAATGACTGAGTGCAATATATCCCTTCCCTCCGTACATTTGCATCGTACACTTATCCATCTTCATGTCAGCTGTGGGGTTACCCAGGGTTCACGCGCTAGCTTGTTTCTCTCCTCTCCGCTCAATAAATAAATCTCTGCAGCTCTCTGTTTACGAGCTGAATATAAATTTGTTTGCAGTCGATCGCAGACCTGTGTGAAGGCATTAGAAATTGTATTTCTGTAATGGCTTTCAGCAGAGTGTGGAGGGGGCCGGGAGGGGGGTATGTGAAGGCAGAAGTGCTTGGCTGGAGGGTGAAAAAAAAAAACAAAAACAGGTGTGTATATGCCTCCCTCTATGGGACTAACATGCTTTTTTATAGTCCAGATAAGTCAAACTAGCTCTCGGCCAAATTTCCAATGGATTTTGACCGAATTTTAATGTTGCTACATTCTCACTTTCTAAAAAGGCAGTCCGATCTGGGTAGGGAGGCGGGGGGGGGTTACTGGTTCGTCTCAGAGCCATATGTTTGATTAGCATAAATAGTGAGGGATAGTGTTGCCAAATGTACCTGGGCTAAATGCTGGGTGATCTAGGATCACCTCCTGGTTGACCGTTGCAGTTGTGTCCACTGGGATGCAGCTGCCAAGAACAGAACCTAGGTCAACATCACCCTGAAGTGCTTGTTTACTATTGGCCTTGGAATGGCTACACTTCACAGCAGCAGGAGAAGTGCTGGACCCGGCTGTAGAGAACTGGAGGAGGCAGTCATTGCATTGCCGGCTGGCTCCCTTCAGCACTTAACAGCTTGTATCCCATCAACAGACAGATCCGCCAGGTCAGATGGTGGGGAATAGCCCAGGCTTGCGTTCTGAATGAGGTGAGAAGATGTTCATTGTTTTCCTTTTTGCGCCTGGAAGGAGACCAACCAACATCAGCATCGCGCATTTGAGCCCGTTCCAGTCACAACCTGCCAGATGCCATAATTGCATTGGTAGTGGAAGGAGATAAGTAAATAGCTCAGTGCCTAGTGCATAGAAATGGGACAATATGAAAAAAGTAACCAAAATTCTCGATTTTCAATGTTATCACAGCAAAAAACATAACTACTGTGCCAACCAGCAAACGATGGGACTGTGTGAAAACTCCTTATCATGATGTCTGTATTAAAAATGATCTTGGTTTTCAATATTATCGCCATATTGATGAAAAATACTGAGAAGCACTTTAACTACAAGTGAAATTGCTAAACTTATACTTTTTAATTTTTTTTATTCTTTTATATGTATTTATAACCCCATAAAAGCAACTAAAATTTAAATAAATTTAAAATAACACCAGCTCTACTGTTTACTATTCAAATTATAGCTATGTAAACACTGGTTCACTTCTACTGAGACTTTTTAAAAAGACTATAATGGTATACACTTAATTAAATTATTAAAATTTCAAACATGATTATCTTTGGGTTTATATTGAAGTATATTGCTAAAATTGGTAACCACCTCATCTCTACTTATTGGCCCAAACCTAATCCTCCAAACCCCCTCATTTAGATGCATTCTCACTTCCCTTTCCTCTTGTTATGGGAGTACCTCATGTTGTGAAAGGTTGAGTTACATTTTGAGTTGAATGCTTCCCTCCAGTCAACAAGCAGTGTGATAGCCTCCTCGCTGATCCCCTGTTCTTGAACTAGGTTATTATGCCCGTAGTACCCAGATCTTGTCACCAGCTGGTGTTGACCCCCGACCTCTGCGACAGGCACAGTGAAACGATGTGGCTGGCGAGGCCACACGGCCCCGGTTTAACCCCTCCAACCCGCCGGCCCTAATTATTTCTTCTCTTGGGGTGTGGAGAGGGCTGGGAGTGAGGCGCCGCTGACAGATGACTGTCACCACCGGCGGAAAGGTCACTGCCGTTAATGTAGTGCGGGCCTGTCGCAGATGATTGGTTAAGGCCTGGCAATCTTCGGGCCCACACCCTCCTCTTACTTCATCACAGAGAGAACTTGCATGGCAGCCGGAACGACGGAATCCAGGGAATATCAGCCCACCATGCAAGGGGAGAAAGAGAGAGAGAGTGAGAGTAGGAGAGACACTGACAGAAGATACGTCTCCAAAACCATCGAAGTGGCAACGTGATAGCATCAACAGCACTAAGTGATGGGACTCATAAGAAAGCTGGTGCTTTGTTTCAGTGTGTGCTGGTGATTCCTCCTCTGGTGGATTAAGACTGATGTCACATACAACTCAAATTGAATGACTGGAGGTTTACTGGTCACATCAAGAAACGCAATCATTTGTTTTAAGAGACACAAGAGAGATCATTTGCTTGTTGTCTTGTATATGTACATACATACACAAGTCTATATATGTATATGTATATATATATATATATATAGAGAGAGAGAGAGAGAGAGAGGTGACTTAATTGTCAGTGTTTTATTTATTCTTCGAAAAAAGTGCAGAGCAGCTCATATTGTGTCTCAAATCAGAGGTCACTGACCTCACATTTAGCAAAGAAGTAAAATGTAAGTGGAGCAATACATGAAAATATTTCAAATAAAGATGACAATTTTTTACAGTATACAGTGTTTGAGTTTGAATATACTCGTGACCATTGAAAATAGTGAAACATCAACAATAGTTATGAATAGAGGCCATTCTAATAACTCTGATTGACAATTGTTTGTGTTTTATGTGCTAAAAGGCCTATTCATAAGGACTCACATTCACATGTTTGCAATTAAATTTGTAGACGCTCCCTTATTAGCTCTCAGCGGTCCACAGGAATCAACGTGTCCTATGAGTTCAAACATTCCAAACCCCTAGTGATTCATTTTTAATGAGATGTGGCCATGAGAGACAGATAAACATTTGCTGCAAAGATAAATATATATATATATATATATATATATATATATATATATATATATATATATATATATATATATGAAGCTCTTTCAGGAAAATATATAAATAAATATGCACCGATGAGCCAAATCATTACAACCACCTGCCTAATACCTAATACAACACAGAGTCATTGACTATACAGGACATCTAATGGCATTCTGTTGTATCTGGCACTAAGATGTCCATATGAACGTCTGGGCCCAAGGTTTCCCAATAGAACATTGCCCAGAGAATCATACTCCCTCCACCAGATGTCCATGTGATACAAAGGAATACAAGGATTCATCAGACCAGGCGACCTTCTTTTATTGCTCTATGGTTCCGACACTCACATGCCCGTTGTAGGTGCTTTTGATGGTGAACGGAGTTAGCTTGGGCACTCTGACCAGTCTGCAGCTACAGAGCTCTATATGCAGCAGGATGCGATGCACTCTGTGTTGTGACACATTCCTCCCATAACCATCATTAAAAATTTCTGTGATGTGTGCCGGCAGTAGCCTTTCTGTTGGCTCGGACCAAACAGGATAGCCATCGTTGCGCTTGCACTTTTGATGAGCCTTGGGCACCCAACATCCTGTCAACAACAGTGGACCACTGGAAGTAGGTACTCACCACTGCTGATCGTGAGCAGCCCCGAGCCTTGTTGTTTTGGAGATGTTCCAACTCATAAGGATTTGTCCCTTGTCAAAGTCTCTCAGGTCTTCACGCCTGCCCATTTCTCCTGCATCCGACATGTCGACTATGAGAAGTGACTGTTCACTTACTGTCTAATAAATCCCAGACCTTGACATGCACGATTGTTATGAGATAATTAACACTACTCATATTATCTGTGAGTAATCATGTCTTGGCTCAACTATGTATGTAAAGCTGTCTATCTGGGCTCTCTGGAGTTTTTGCATAGGACAACACTAATATTACTAATATTAGTAATTATATATTACTAATATTAGAATACATACAAATAGCATTGATTTTATGCATGTTTGTGTTTTCGTTTAACCAATTCCAAACTTCTCCTTATTTTCTAAGTTATCACTCAACATGGTTTGACTCAATCAATACTTCATTAAATTTAATCAAGTGTGCTGCTGATGGAATTAAACAAATCTATGTAATGGTTGAGGGTGTCGAGGAGAAATCTGGAACATTTGTTCTTCTTACTAGCACAAAAGATTTCAACTACTTTTTAGAAAAAAAAGTACTTCTTGTATCTTTTACTGCATTAATGTTTACATTTATTGTAAGGTTACAATGTTACATGGCAGGAACAAACATTTTGTCTAGAAAAATAGTTTTTAATAAAATTAAATGTAATAAAATTGTTATTTTCTACAGTAAATATATTCACAAACATAATGAGTGCAGATTCTTCCAGACAGGTATACTCCAATTACTACAGGTGTACTACAATTAAGTAATTAACATTGTACTTGCTCAGTGGGCTACCTAAATATGCTAAGCCTTTGACCTCAATTTTCAAGATGGAAAGAGGAAAAGATCTAAGTGACTTAGAAAGAAGGGTCATTATTGGGGCAGGAGCTTCAGTCACAAACAATGCTAGAAAAGCAACTGCTTGAAGGATGTATTCATACTGTATCAGCAAGAACAGTCCATCCACAACTACATGAAGAAGGATATTATAGTATGTATATGCCTCTTACAAAGACAAAGGCATATTTGAGAGTTCAGTGGCGTAAGACCATCGACACTTGTCTACAGAGATGTGAATGGAAGTGGCATGTTGAATCATCCTTCACCATGTTTTCCACAAGTGGGAGAGTGCATGTGTGGCATTCACCAATGAACACTACAGGCCTACAGTGGATCTGTTAAGCTGTGGGGACATTTTGCCGGCATGGTTTGGGTCCACTTGTCCCCTTTTATCACTTTTATTCTGTGATAAATTTTATACCCTGGTTGTCATCTCTTCTAGGATGAGAATGCTCCTCCTCCCACACAAGGAGGGAGGGGTCACTGAATGGTCTGATGAGTATGAAATTTAATGTTAGTCATGTGATGGGGTCTTCACAGTCCACAGATCCGAGCCCAACTGAAAACCTATGGGAGATTTTGAATCAACAGACAGTGCTCTCCAGCACCTTCATCAAAACACCAATTGAAGTGATATCTCCCGTCACTCCAGTCTCTCCAGTACAGTTCCTGAGACTTGTAGAATGCATCCCAAGATTCCAAAGAAAACGTGTATCTCCAAACTAGTAACTCTACAGGTAAAGGCAAAAACGTTGTTTTTTTAACGTAAGTTAATGTAAAGAAGTTTTATTCCGAGTAATTTTGAAGCATTTTTATTCATCTATTAATCATTCAATTTTCAAATAATGTAAAGAATAGCCACCATGTTCAAATGATCTGTTTTTTTGGACGGTGATGTTATAATTTGATATTTGAGATGTGTGCAGAATGATGACAGAGCTGTAATGAATGACTGAGAAAGTTGTATAGCATCAAGATTAAAGCTATAATAAAACATCCAGAATGCCTCACATTTGAAAAGACTTAGACTTCGGTCTAAACTGGCTGAGCTATTCTCAGGTTATAGAAATGTGTAATAAAACTTTGGGTCTGCCGGTGGGCCCTGACCATGTAAAAGGTTATTATAGTAATCCTTTTGCTATTAGGTTACAATAAAAGGTTTCAACAGGTATAATGGAATATAATTTAAAGTAAGCCCTAGCCCTGTATATTTGGTAAAACATTGATTTTTATCAATACTGCTCAGCACTATTATTTTTATTATGAAAGTGAAATGGAGTGTTGACCAGGTACAGTACACAGTGACTATATACACCACTGATATATTATTGTGTTCTCCACAGCAATCACAGGTTGCTGATACAGAAATGTCTCAAGCGTGCCTGTTTTGTGGCAGAACCCTATATCTTGTGTACTGTGACTCTTCTAAGAATATGAATGTTTGGAGTCCTTACTTCCTGCTTGAGCTCAGCAGGCTGTAGCCCAAACAGAGTGACAGTGGGCCATCCGTCATATCAGCACACTCGGCTCTGTGCTTCCGGAACTCCTTACTGTGGGACATTAGCAGGGTTAAACATGCGCTGGGAAGCAATGCTCTTGTCATCATACTGCCATATGCCTCCGCTGCTTATTTGAAAGCAAAAGCAGAATTTTTTCCATCCACCAGAGCAGTGCTTTCATCCGTTGTGCCTTCACTTACAGATATGGCACAGATGTAAATTAGATATATGGTGCTTGCTTACAATTCATACGAATATGTTATTTTCTGTATTCTCCTCTCTTTATGCTCTGAGCAAAAAGGTGTTTATATCGTACCAAAAGAGGTTCTGTGTTCTATAGCAACAGCAGAACCATGACAACTCAAAGAACTGTTTGAATACTTGTTTTTTTTATAGTTGAATCGTTGTTTTCCATGATGGAGTATCTGTTGTGTATAATTCTAAATTTCAAAGAACCTCTAAAACATGGTTCTGCTGTTGTTATAGACCATAGAACCTATATTAGATGCTACAAAGAACCATTTTTACCATATAGAACCTACGTCTGTGCCAGATCACTCATAGATATGGCATAGTAATAAATTAGATATGTGGTGCTTGCTTACAATTCATTGAATATGCTACATGTTATGTATGTGTGTATTTTTATATCATTGTATATAATCAAGGAATCTTTAAACAGCTCCTCTTTTAAAGGTATATATTGTTGATCAAATGAAGGATGTTTGTCACAAACTGATGAATGCAGGGCAATAGAGTAAATGTTATTGTAGCCCTTGTTGTAGAAATGGAGAGCTATAATAGGTAAGACACCTCATCTGGACGACAGTCATCAGCGCAGCTCCTAGTTCATCATCAGCAATCACCTTTAACTGGAGTGCGTTTAAAAAGTCATTGATCTTTATAATGCAGTGCTTTAATATGACAGTAACAGTTGTACGTGATGCAGGAAGTCAAATTGTGGGGATTGATGAGCGCTTGCACGTGAGTTATAACCCATCTACCTGAGTGATGCTCAGACTGCGTTCCACACCAGCAAGCAGACAAATAAATAAAACCCATAAAGGTGACACTGGGAATTGATACTTAACAGTCCCTCTGAGCAACAAGCACTGAAGGCTGCTCCATGAGTGGTAGAGTGAGAGAGAGAGAGAGAAAGAAAGAAAGAAAGAAAGAAAGAAAGAAAGAAAGAAAGAAAGAAAAAGAAAAAGAAAAAGAAAGAGAAAGAAAGAAATAAAGACTTTAAAGACAGCAATGTTCCATAGAACAACCACCTTTGGTTCCTTTTCCATGGATGGTAATTGAACATACACTACAGAAACAGTAAATAATGTTTAGGCTGACAAATTCCTTCCATCCTGTGCCTTTATTAAGGGGGAACTCCACCATTTTTTCAAAATTTTTGCATAATTCCATCTTTGCAAGGTAAACAAAGTGATTCTGTGGTTTGATATTAAATGGTTCATTGTAGAGAAGGTTAGACTCAGATTTCTTTGCAGTGGTGGTGATGGGAACCAGGGGTCGCCGTGTCTACAATACAAATATACCCATTTTGTTTGTCTGAACCTATACGTATTTAAGGTTGTATATGTAATGTTTATGACAGCAAAATAAGTAAAAAATAGTGAAAAATCTGAAAAAAAAAAGTTTTTGGGAGGGACTATTTTACCCAAAACACATGTACCCCTACACCATAAATGGATTCAAATGAACAGATTAACAAGACATTTTTGGACAAAACTTTTTCATAAAACGACCGTAAAACAGTATCTCAGGCATCAGGCAGCACATTCATAACCATTTTGTGTAATAACTTTGTGATGCATTTAGGGGCTTTAACTTATTGGACATCTGGTTCCTATCACCACCCCCGTTAACAATTTTGATTCGGTAAGTTTCTCTGGAACAAAGCATTTCACATCAAACTACTCTGAATGACTTTGTTTACATCTTAATCATTTGATTATTAAGAAATTTTGAAAAAATGGTGGATTTCTCCTTTAAGGATAAGGAAACATGTCAAAATCGTTGCCCAGTATAATCAAATATACACTACAGATGCAGCAGATAAAGATTCAGCTGATAAATGCTAGAAAAGAACAATCCATTGAAAAGTCTGTTAGGGAACCAGAGTGAAGAAAGATAGAAAGAAAAGTAAAACCTAGAATGTTAATGGAAAAGAATGGACTGGCCTTGCCAAAGGTCACATACACACACACAGTCAGCGCCTTGTTTATGATTATTGGCCAGGCCAAGCACAATGCGTGTTTGTGCAAGTTAATGAAACGCCTTGGATTGTTATTGATTAACACTTTTGGAAAAAGCACCATGAATCTGTTCCTGTACGGTTGGCAGTGCAAGCACCAAGAGAGCTAGATGAACCTTAATAGCAATTTAAATAGGAAAGGCTCGGTCACATGGCTTGATCTCCACTTTGTGTAATTGGTCCTTGGAATTATATTTCATTATAATTCATTACATTTTGCCCTCCAATTTTCAAAATTGTAGTCAGCCATGAGATATCTGAGGACAAAACGTGAATTTTAATGCCTGCTGGACCATCTGTTATGCTAATTGACTGTAGAATGAATTGATTACATCTAATTTCCAGATTCTTAACTAGATTGTGGGATTACTAACTAAATCTGGAATGTGATGTATGGATGGTGTCCTGTGGGTTGTGTGGTGCAGGCTGTTCCACCAATTTTCATATATATATATATATATATATATATATATATATATATATATTTTTTTTTTTTCCAGTGAGATCCTATCAAGAGAGTGCTCTGTAATTTCATTCTTTGTTCAGGGGCAGTATTTGAGCAATATGTTAAGCGTGAAGTTCATGCTTTCTGTGGACTGAAGTCTCTGCCTTGTATTGTTGGCTATTACTCATTTTGGGGTCTTTTGAAGACACAGTGGTCTTTTCAGTAAATACAAAATGGCTTTTTATTGTACTTAGTCTATAAATCTGTCCCATTGTCTGAGGAGGTTTGCATAGACTGTGGAAGTTCTGCATCGGCATCATGCTCATATTAGGAAGTCCAGGTCCAAATAGTTTCTCTACTTAGAAAAAATAACAGCATTTTCAAAAATTGCCACTATGGCATCCTGTGCTAAACAATGTTCAATCGATCAATGTACTGTCACTGGGGCAGTACCCCTCTTGTCACTGGGGTGGTAACTTCAAGGGTACATCTCAGTACCTTTAGTCAGGGAACATTATTGTACCATAATCCATTGAAATTATATTTTATAAGTTGTATTGTCTCCACACACCCCGTCTCGTCTCCAGGCTTTTTATTTCATTGGTCTGTTTTAAAACATTAGGTTATGAAAAAGTACAAATATGTGCTTTTCACTGGGAAAAAAATGATTTTAGGTGCACAGTTGAACCTTAAAACCACTGTTGTGTACCTTTGAGGGCACACTTACATTGTTTGTACTTTGATGAACGAAAAATGTACCTGCGCAGAACCTTCATTTCTAACAGTGTAGGATCCTCTGAATTAAGAGGTTGTTAAAGAGTCAAACCAAGTATGTTGCTGCATGCAAGCTAACACTTCAACTAA
This sequence comes from Colossoma macropomum, assembly GCF_904425465.1. Lineage (NCBI taxonomy): Eukaryota > Metazoa > Chordata > Actinopteri > Characiformes > Serrasalmidae > Colossoma > Colossoma macropomum. The sequence continues at coordinate 34,121,270 of NW_023494802.1, read as the reverse complement.
AAACTGGAAACTTTGCGAAAATACCCCCCATAAACCAGTAAACTTTGCCAAATGTTGTGGTTAAATTGCTTTCGCAGTACTAGCCTACAGTTTGAGTAACTGGTGTTGAGTGTTAGCTTGCTTGTATATTCAAATTACACAGGACACAGGACAAAATGTACTGGTATTGGGACCTTTTTGTTTATCACAGGGTATGAGAGTGGCAAATTTTAAATAATTTTCCCCCTAAAAATTGGATCCAGAGGTCATTACATGGGCATGAAGGCAACTACAGACTGACGACATGACTTCAGAGGTCTATTAGCTTTGTATTTGAATTTGCTTGTCTCGTTTTTCAAAGTAAATAATTAACATAAAAATAAAGCAAACAATGTAAAGGTTGGCTTTGTTAGCTGAGGAGACATCTGTAAAAATCAAAACTCTGGTAGAACTGACCTTTAGATTAAAGGAAGTGGCCTAGGATATGGCTGAAAAGAAACCAATAGCCAATTAGTTCTCCAAAATGAATAGGAACATCTGTGTAATTGCTTGATATCAATAACCAGATAGCACAGTGGTAGCGATTATTCCTTCATGGAAAATTGATATTGGTATAAAGTTATATTTATGAGGGGCGGTGTGTGTGCATGTGTGTCTATGTGTTTGTGTGCTTTCCTGCAGAACACTTTTTTAATATACAAAAATTGTGTTAGTGTATTTCCATGCAAATCCCACATGTGCACACAGAGGCACAATCCTGCTAAGAGAAAAATCTATTCGCCGCTGCTTTTAGAATAACATGAGTTATTATACGCAATGAAATCATAGATCATAGCAATCAAAAAACAATATTTTAAGAGTTTGTACATTGATAGTTCTCAGGGCCATTAATATGCATTTTAAAGAAGCATGTGGACTGGGGAGTACTATAATTTGGTTTGCCCCATGTATTGCAGAGCGAAAAAAGAGGCTGCATATCATATTGCAAGCCTGCTGGAACTCTGTTTGCTGTGGGGATTTAGTTGAATTTATCCTTTGTAGTTTCGAATGTCTAAAAATAGGCATTTTTATTCTGTGAGCAGCCCAGGATGGGCTCTCTCCTCGTCTCTGATCTTTGGCCAGGGCTCATGTAATGCTCCTTAATGTGCCTATAAATCACCGCCGGTCAGCCTGTGCACGCAAGAATGTAAAGAATTCAATGCAGCTTCCATCTATTTTCCCCTCTCTTCTTTTCTTTGAAAGTCTATCTATAGTAAAGCATTGTCCCTGGGCACTCATGGGGAGATTTCTCTCTGTCCGCAGCTGATTTTCTATGAATTAATTACGTATTGAATTAAATGATGGATTTAGGAATGTACTGGACCTATTATGCTGCTCTTCTGTCCGAGCCCCCTTTAGCTGAAGCAGTGATATGTCTGAATTAGGCCTGACCTTCTTTAGTGCATAACATGGGCTCTCTGACTGCGGCAAAACCCCGCTGCGATTTAACAGGGTGGCTAATATGGGCTTCAGGCCTACTGTGGCTTAGCGGCTTGCTGTGAAGGCAACTGCTTTGAGCAGGCGCAGTGACCACATTTTTGCAAAGGATAGACGTCCAGTGCTCTGCGGTGTCCCAGTTTTGCTCTTTTCTAAGATTTTGTTCATTAGGAAACGCCCCAAAAATACAAAAATACAAAACTTCTATGATCTTGTATATCAGGAATCCAATGGATAAAACAAATGGGGGTAAATATGATTCCAGTGCAGCCAAGCACTCAATAGAGTGTGCACTCCTTTTAGTTGCACGAAGGGGCCACCGGGAGGCCAGCTCCTGCTTTGCATAACGAACACTGCTGCCTGGTGATGGATGGTAAGCAAGACACACAGCAGGGATGTGCTCCAGTCTCTAGCGGCCACCAGAAAAGAGACTACAGAAAGGGCCATTTTTTGGTAATTTTAGTTTTTATACGCATTAAAACAGTTAGGCCCACTATCAGTACTGGATTTATTCATTTACTCTCTTGGTAATAAGTCACCATAGAAGGACCACTTTCACATTCATTAAAGAACCAATCTTTAAAGAACCATTTTTGTCAGTGAGAAGAATCTAGTTTACAATAACCTCCACATGGTATGAACACTTTATACCACTTAGTTTTTTTTTTTTCTTAGAACTGGTTGTCCGAGCCAAAAACCATTAGGCAACTTCTTTTTTTGCAGAGAACGCTACTGTTTACAATACTTTCAGAGATAATGTTCTGCACCATGTTTTGAATTTTGAAACTGTATCCTTATCATATTGACCAGATTCAAATTACTGTGGTCAATTAGGCCCAAATCAAAAAATGATTTATCGCCTCGTTTAAAATGGAACTGAAGGCAATATTTCTGAAAAAAAGAGTAGATTTCTTGCTATTCCTTGCTTAGTTTATAAAATGACTCACGATGACACCTTAATTAAACATAATTAATCAAAATGAGCTATCGCCCACACAGCCCGGCGCAGGGCCCACGAACGTTGCCCTGTCGACGCTAACTTCACTGTTATGTCGAAATACTTGTGAGATGTGAAGATAGAGTGTCTGTTGAAGAGAGAGAGAAAAAACAAAACAAAAAAAAGCCCAAAGCTGCGGGTCTTATCTTGTCGTGCTCCATTGAGGAAGAGCAGGTTGGGGGGGGTACAAGCAGCACCCCGGCAGCGATGACGTGTGGCTGCACCGCTACAGAGGGAGAGAGAGGCTTGTCCGGATGATTAATGTTGGTGGAACGGTAGGCGGGGGCGGGGGAAGGCATGTATGTATCTATAGATTGTTTTACAGAATACAAAATACACTGCTGCTAAATGCAAGTATTGTGAAGAAACTTCCAAAGTCACCTTAAAGCGAATGCACAAGCCTATTTCTTTGGACTAACATCTCTACATCACTACAACAGGGATCACTGCAAGGATTACATTGAGCAACATTATGCTTATGGACTTGCATGCATTTATTCAATTTATTCAAATTGTATTGCATTTACATAGGAACACAGAAACGATCACAGATTGAACACTTTAAAATGAAAAGCCCTTTCTATCTTCTAATGTCTAAAAGTCAACAAATGACAATTTAATTAATGCTTCTTAATGAATCTGGACCTGTATTGAACACTTGAGGTAGTTCTTCTTTAGATTTACCATCACAGAATCAAATAATGCTAAATAATATGACTATTTTATGTCATATAACCATGTTATATGTAATGCCTTAGCATGTTATTCACATGTCAGCCTAATTACCCATCAAGTCACCAATAACAGAATACAGGGTACAACATAATAGTAATCGATGCAGAAGTAACACAATACCTTATCTGAGACAAAACATTGCCATATACACAAAGTATTCAAAGATTTATACTGGTTACACGAACATGTATTGGTGACATGAAAGGTTCCTCTCAGTCTCAAAAGTCCATCTTAGCTTTTGCGTAATGGTCAAATGGTTAATGAACCTGCATAGTTTGAAAATCCAAACCTTTCTAACCCTGCATCCTACAGCATCATTTCGAAGCACATAAATATGGGCTGACACAAGCCTCCGACAATGCATTATCTTGCCTTATTTCCCATTAAAGTTAAAAAATGAATGCACTTGTTAACGTTAGGAGGATTCTTATGCTTTTTTAAACATGGTGTTTTCTGTGCTCAGTAGATAAACTCTCAGAAGTGGGCTTACGTCCACGTGTAATAAATCTCGGCTCTTTTCACAGAGTCTGCAGCAGCTTATCCACAGAGGAAAACCTCCCTGCTTTGCTGCATATTGGCTGATAACATGTAATTCTCCTCTGGCCCTTCGCCCACGACAGTGAACTTGGCTCTGTGGTTCTTCCAAGTCAACGTTCTGCCTGTAAATCAGCTTCTAAGGGCAACAAATCCTGCCTCTCCTCAAAGCGCTGGCAGCTGGGGAGGTGTGTTTAATCAGAGTATGGCATGGGCATGGGCAAACTGTCAGACAGAGATACAGCTGAAGGAGTGCTGGGCCATTGACAGGTATGTTGTGTAGTGCAGATGGGCTGCATCACATGTATGAGGGTTCAGGAGGTACCAGGAGGCACCCCTCGTCTTGCTGGTGCAGATAGAGGTCAGAGACGGAAGCTAAAGGTGAGTCGTTGGGTCTGGACGCTAGTTGAGGAGCACTGCTGAAGTCCAGAGTAATGGGTGGAGCTGCCTTTGTAAGCAAGAACCAGTCTTTGTAGGTGGTTTGACCATAGCTGCTTTGAGTACAGTTCAAGAACTTGAGATGCTCTTGAGCTTTGACGTCCATTGCAACACCAGCTTCTGCAGAAGATGATGCGCCCGCTGCCTGGCAAGAATAAGATGGCCACGCTGTTGCCTTCCCCTTGTGGTCCTTCTTGTACTTCATCCGGCGGTTCTGGAACCAGATTTTAATCTGTCGGTCTGTGAGCTTCAGCAGCGAGGCCATCTCAAGTCGCCGTGGGCGACACAGGTAGGCGCTGAAGTGGAACTCTTTCTCGAGCTCCAGTAGCTGAGAGGAGGTAAAAGCTGAGCGTGCACGCTTCCTGGCAGATCTGCTGTCATTCTTCCTCGCCCTCTCTGGAGAACAGGCCTCATCGCTGGCACCTGGGAGAAAACAAAGAGATGGAGCTCTAAAAATACATCCTGTCTGAGTCCTCTTGTCTTAGTATATGTTCTTAATCCCAGTGGAAGCGTTTGGAAATCCCTTTGGAGAGTCTCTGTCATGTTCTGGTTTTAGTTCACCAGCTGTTCCTTAATGCACAGTGAAGCTTCTTTAACATTATTTGGTCTGCATGAATGGAGACTTTCTGCACTGTTATAGATTTATATCTGTATCTACTTTTGAATGGTCAGAACATCCACACTTATGAATATCCCAGCAATTACCCACTCATAGTGAAAGTCATGTAGCATGAAGGAAAAATAGGATTTGTTAACTAAAGGTTTAATTTAGATTGGATCACAATAACTACATAACATGTTTGGCTGTCTGACCTGCCACTGTTCAAATACGGTTACATATCATTGCTATTGGAACAAAACCTTGTATCTCCAAAATGGTGACTTTATAGGAGAAGGAAAGAACATTCTTAACTTGTAAAGGAAGATAATGTGGCAAGATTTTGGACCACTTCTTTTGGTCCATTCATTATGAAATTTGAACACAATGCAAAGGGTAAGTGGAGTTTTCAAATTAGGTAAAAAAGGAAAAAATAATGGACACACAAGGTTTTTGCGCGACAGCAACGAGATATTTCCAAGAACCCTTGCTGTGTGACATACATATATTAAAAAAAAACATGTATTTTGATATTTAACTTTAATGAAATCATCTTTTATAATTTTCAAATGACAAATAATGAGGATATCATGTTTCAGGTTGTGAGGGGTCCATCTGAAAACATTTACCATGGACGAGATGCATTATAAATGAGAGGGAGATAAATATATATCATGGTTGACTGTGAAGTGTTTATGGAAGCTAAGTAGTAAAGTATGTTGTTAAGAAATCAGATCTTTCTGTGAGGGGCCCAATATTGCTCCTGTGTCATGGATCCTAGTATGACTGCCAACCCCACTCACCCCCCTCCCCAACTGGGTCCAGACAAATAGACATTTTCCTTAAATGCTGGTGACAGTTTACAGTGAGAACACTGTCTGCAGCTTGACCTTCAAATTAGTCCTATGCACTCACTTCAAGGTTTTTCTATGCAACCATTGATGTACATTAATTTAAAGAACACTTCATTTCATTAACAGAGTGACTTGGGTGGCAATTGTACACAAAGTGTCTGCTTTTTTGAGCAAAACTTTTTTAGACAAACAAAGTTATGTTGGCTAATTCTCTGATCACGGTCCTAACACATCAGGAAATGTATGTGGTCCTCATGTTCGAGGGGTTCATTTAGTAGTGCTTCTTTTGTAAAACCTTTCTGCTTGTCCCTGCAATAAAAAAGTTGGGTTCTGTCTTCTGTCTGATTCCCATATAAATCATGTTGAATGCTTCCGATCTAGTCACGTTCAAAATGCTGAGCTATGATTTCATCACCCAGCTTATGCATGTTGGCCTTTGTCTGAGAAAACCTGACCTGCCATTTCTACTGTACACAGAAGAATGTGTGAAGATAATTCAAGTCCTAACAGGATGAACAACCTCAGCAAGCTTACTAGGCCTTTGTTTAATGAGAACTAAAGGTAGTAATTTCCATAAAATATTAATTCCTGCGCAGGTTCCTGCTCTGTTTTTTTTTCTCCCTGAAGTTGAGCAAATTGAGTATTTTCACTCCTATAAAACACAAAAAGTAATCTTTGGGGAGCGAGCAATACCACAAATCAAAATCCCTGTACATTTCAGAAATGTTTAATAATTGTGTTTTTAATTATTTCAGTGAGTAAGAACACTTAAGCATTCCATCGTTACTTAATTGCCTGTCCCATGTGCTCTTCTGTGGCCATACATTCAAATATACTGTTTTTCCACGCAGCGGTTTTCTTAGAATGGGAACAAATCCATCTCACGAATTCGTCTTCTTTTCTCCAACTCTCTCAGTCTCCTCAACAATAACCCAAGCAGTTAGTGGTCCTCATTCATCTTACTGGACACTTATGAGCATTTTGTTGAACATGAAATGAAGCATTACAGTAGTCTTTGTTTTCTGTTGTTCATTATAAATAATGGCCTTATGCTCACGGTTGTAGCCAAAGTGAACATTTTTGTCCTACTTTTGGAGCTTAAACTTACAAGTGAGCAAAAAAAATCTACACATGGCTGCAGATCACTGTACTTATTGAAGGAAGAGGCAAATTAGCATCGATTCATTGATAAAGAAGTGTGATTAACAGCTCAGCCCTCTAATGAATTACTGCCTGTCAATTAGCTGCCAGTGCATATGTGACTAATCATACTGAAGCCAAAACCAACCTTATTGACTAAAAGATGAGTCATAGATCAGATTCACCACTTGAATGCTATTAATGTTTTCTTCAGCAGCAAAGTTTTCAAACCTGATTGGCAGAAGTTAGCTGTGCCATGGCTTGGAGTAGACTGCCTTTCACTCATCCAAGGGTAGGTGGTCTTGCAGAAGATAGCGCTTGTTCCAGTAGTTTTCACCAAGTTGTTCACCTGGAGTCCAATCCCCATCGTGTTTTGGGCAACACCAGCACAGGGTATGTGGGACTTCTGAAGGAAAACAGGGTCCCACACATGGCCTGCATGGTGCCCAGGCTCCATCGCAGAACTGCCTTCCTGTAGAACACATGGAGAACAGTGTTGGACCACGGAATTAAGATGAAGAGGCTTGAGAAGTGTTTTGGACACAGAACTATAATCAGTGTTCCTCTCTTGGTGTGATAACGTTTGCATTTCGAGCTGCTTCTCGTCTAATTACTCAAGCCGGATTATTAATCTTTGTAAAGTAGGCTGCACTCACACGTATTTAATAGTCTGGCAGCACGGGTGAACCCCTGAGTCACGTGGGGCCGTCCTCCAATAGCCCGGCACATGGGACGATGCTCGAGCAACTTCTCGGCGAAGGGAGCACAACGCCTCCGTCTCCATGCTCCTCTGCTGCTATTAGCTCCAGTGATTAACCTGTAGACAAATAGAGGACGGAGTAGATCAGAGAGTTTAGAAACTACCATGTTTGGGGAAGAGTGAGCAGAGAGAGGGTGAGAGGGGGAGAGTGAGAGAGTGAGAGAGAGGGAGAGAGAGAGAGAGAGAAAGAGGGAAAAACCCAAACGGACGGAGAAAAATGGAGCGCGTGGATCTGGGATCTGGTCTACCTTTCCTTGTTTTCAGCTGTGGATTGCAGAATGCTAAATGTGCTCTCGGTGAATTTGAGCTGAGGTCTGATTCAGAACAGTTTTAATTACTCATACTGTTGTGGTAGGTATGCTGAAATACCAATATATGTTCCTAAAGTACCGTTATATCTTTGTTGTCTCTTGTTTTCTAATACTTTCTTCATTTTTCTTATTTAATTCTGTAATTTCCTTCAAAATTGTACTGAATTGAAATGAATCTGAATTAAAGATCGTTGTTCTAAATTGTTCGTGTCACATTTATCGTTGCGGCTGTGTGAGGTGATGTAGACTAAATGATGTGGACTGTTTTTGTTTAAAATAATACATGAAATTTATTAAAATGCCATAACACTTATTAAGCCACTGGGGCGCCTGTTTTGTGTCCACCGACTGACTTGTTTGCGCTTATTTTTAAAAAGATATTACTATTATTTTTTTAACCTAAAGTATCTAAAACGTCAATGGCATTATTGGGTGTGGCCAAACAAAGGGAATTTGATATCATTGTCAGGAACAATGCACAAAGGGGGAACCGTTAAATGAATAGTAGCCGATATACTTTACCGTGACAAACAGTGAGGTTCAAACTTTTGGCGCCAGAGTAAAGTTTTTTTTGCTGACTACGGGCTGATTCTTCAGTGGATTTTTTTAGGGCGATTTTGGATTGAAATTCGTTAAAAACAAAGCCCTGAACAAAGAACCTGAGCTCGTGCAACCAAGCGATAACTCAAAAACAGATACTCGGAGCAACGGTTTTTGCTGGAAAGCCACTGCATCCAGGTTCCCTTGTATGAGTCATTTAGATGAATGGGATTTAATATTAAAAAATAGAAGCATATTAATCGCTTGAAATTGAAGCCCTCTGACGTCATGACGCCCATTCAAGGATGAAACCTCCACTGCATTACTTACTTTTGGATTTTTAGGCCTTTACGACACATTTATGTATGTATATGGTCCCTGTTCACAATTACGAAACTTCTATTTAAGTGTTTATTTATTTGAATAAAAAGCTGCTAATCTAATATAAGTACCATTAAAAGTGTAAAGAAGCACTGAGCAGGATTGGAGCTCACACAGCATTCTCCCTAGGCTGGAAAAGCTCTGTTGAAAGCTCCGCACAGTTGCTTCTCTAACTTGTGATTAATGGAGGCTCTAACCTGCTTTATCCCTCCTCCTCGGTGTGGAGTGTTAGCACCGGCTCTCAGAGCTGCCGAGCTAGTTTAGGCTTCTTTAAGAGCACTTAAATGAATAGAAGAGCAATTTTAAAGGTGATTATGTAAGTAAATGTTTTTGCCAGTAGACATGCCTGCATTAAAGACTGATAGACACTACTGCATTTCTCTTAGTCTCGTAGACAGACTATAGTGCAGCATTCAGAAGGGGAGCTTTGAAAAAAGAGAAAAAGAGGAGGCGTGTCGTATTTCAGAGGGCCTTACCATGGAGCAACTCATGCAGCTCAGCAAAATACCCAGTGTTGAATCAACATTGGGTCCCACTGGGTTTAAACGGGAACTACACCGATTTTTCAAATTTTTACATAATTCCAAAGTCACAGTCATTCAGAGTGGTTTGATTTAAAATGGTTCGTTGTAGAGAAAGTTACAGACTCAGATTTCCTTACAGTGGTAGATATAGGAAGCAGAGTCATTAGCACAAGTATAGCCATTTTATTTACAATCCATAACTACCAATGAACCCACGCGTGTGGGTTATATATACGTTTTTATATATAATTCAGATGATGGCAAAATAGTGTAAAATCTAAAAAAAATATATTTTCTTTGGGGATAATTTTGCCTTACAACGCCCTATACATACCCCTCGCCCATGAATGGATTAGCTTTTAGGCCAAAACTTTATCACAAAACTATCATAAAACAGTGTGTCCGGCATCAGACAGCACATTCACAACCATTTCAACTCTTCAGACGTCTGGTTCCTATCACCACCACTGTGAGCAATTCTCACTCAGTAAGTTTCTCTAGAACGGAGCATTTCGCACCAAATCACTCTGAATGACTCTGTTTACGTCTTAACAGTTTAATAGTGTGGAACTTTTGGAAAAATTGGTGGGGTTCCCCTTTAAAACGAACACAGCAGGTGTTAATGAGGCCTAAGAACTGTGGGTTTTCATTCAGATCTGGAGATGGTTGCTGTGTTTGCTGTGCTCTCTGTGGCTGAACGCGGCGGCAGATCGCCTCAGCGCGCGCGCAGCCTCTCTCGGGGTGAAGCAGCGCAAATCCAGCTACTCCTAATTTCCCCGCGAAGCGATTCTTACTATTTATTTCATTTCGAGCACGCGGTTTTCCCCAGTCGGAACACAACAGACCATTCATAAAGCCTTTATTAAGGGAGAATATGGAGAGAGAGAGGGGGAGTCGTGCCCCTATCCTCTTCATTTGTAACTCTAAAATCAATCTTGTTTTAAGAACGATTTGTTATTTAGAGTTCAGTGAATTGCTGTCACAAGGCTTGTCAAATAGAAGCATTCACTATGCATATTACAAGTCCGGCTTCTGCCGAGCTGCAGCGCCATTAACATGAAATATTGCTGCGCTCAAGTGTGCAGTGAATGCACGCGAAGGCCTACTCATTCCACAAATGAATTAAAGACCCAACGAGATGCACTTCATATGACGCTACAGGATGTAGTTCCTATTATTATTATTATTATTATTATTATTATGTGTGTTATTGTAGCTTGTATTGGTTCTACTGGGGTTATAGCACCCATATACCTTCTATCATACTTTTTACTAGCTCCATAGATCTATTATTAGTGTATAATTGTAGTCTTCTTGGCTCTACTGAGGTTATAATGTCTATATACCTTTTAACACACTTCTTAGTAGACTTCATCTAGTTCTATTATTATTATATATACTATTATTGTTATTGTTGTTATTATTATTACTATTATTATTAGGTATATTATTGTCTTTTTGGCTCTGTTTAGGTTATAACGTCCATATTTCTTTTATCCATTAATCTAGTTCTATTATTATTATTATGACTATTATTATTATTGTTATTATTATTATTATTAGGTATATTACTGTAGTCTTCTTGGCTCTATTGGGGCTATAACGTCCATATACCTTTCATCACACGTCTTAGTAAACTCCATAGATCTAGTTCTATTATTATTATTATTATTATTATTATTATTATTATTATTGTTATTATTGTTATTAAGGGTATATGGACTTGATACCCAGAATAGAGCCAAGAAGGCTACGATAATATATCTAATAATATTATTGTGTAGCCTTCTTGGCTCTATTGGGGGTATCAAGTCCATATACCTTTGATCACCCTTTTACTAGACTCCATAGATGCTTTTTTATTAATATTGTTAATATTATTATTGTTATTATTTTTCCTCTTTTGACTGCAGGTCATGATGGTAATTTCCTAATTAAGGTAAGTTTCTGCCCGTGTCTCACGCCGCTGAGCCCATTCAGTGGATCTGAAAAGGGATCTTTGATGTACTGGCTCAGCACGACCATAACTCAGCGCCTCCGCGAGTATACTCCAATTCTCCGTGAACTCTGTTTGAACCACGACGCTGGCAATAAATCATTTTTCTTTCTCTCACAAAAGCGCGCCGGTCGCTCTGGGTGTCAACCCTTTTATAATTCCTCCTTACCTTCTGCGCTCTTGTGGTTGCTGACACAAACAGCTGCATAAAACATCGATAAAAAAGCCCCCACGCTTAAAGATAAAGCCCTATGCAAAAGGGCTGAAAATGAGAGCACTGGCAACAGTGGCAAAACCAAAGCAAAGCACCGAGAGCCGCTCTTCCTGTGAGGGCAGGTGGGTGGGTGGACTTTCTGTTGCCCTGTCCTCTTCTGTACATATTATTATGATTTTTTCCCCCCACCACATTTCAATAAACAGACTTTTCGCAGCCAAGAGTCGTTTTACGTCTTCATGGGAAATAAATCGGCCTGTCATTGTTTTTGTTCGTTTTCCTTTGCCCCATAAAAGCAGTGAATCTGTCTTTCTGCCCAGCTGCTGCTGCACAGCTCGCACTACATACCCGGATGGCTTTCCTCAATAACAGCATTAGTAATCTGTTAATGTTTTTCCATGGAGAGGACTGGAACAGATAAGGACGAGAGAGAGAGAGGAGGGGGGGAGAGAGTCTAAGAAAGGATGTTAATGGGCAGAGGATGTTGTCGGTTATAACGATGCATACAAATTGACCTGTCTCTGAAGAGCAACGAGAAGATTTATAGCATCAGTGACCTGCATTGCTGTAAACAACGAGCACCTATATGAAAGTGTCGGAGTTTGCAGAGGACGTTCATATTTACAAAATTAAGCCACATATTGACACACTGGGGTCGTTTCCTAAAACTTTTGGGAGTCGTTCATGCCGGAGGAGCAACATCTGGATTTCAAGATGGTACCCCAAGCACAGGTTGAAACCAAAGGGAGCCCCATCAGGAGGGCAGCACAGTCTGCTGAGTTCCCTTCTCTAGCTCACCACCTGCTAAACCTGCTAGTTAAAGGGGAATTCCACTGATTTTCAAAGTTTCTGCGTTCATTAAATAATTAAAATGTAAACAAAGTCATTCTTGGTTTGATATAAACGCGCCATTCCTGAGAAACTCAAAAGTCAGAATTATTTACAGAGGTAGTGATGGGAACCAGACGTCCAAAGGGTTAAAGGGGAATTCTGTCATTTTTTAAAAAGTCTGAATAAGTCAATCGTTAAGATGTAAACATAGTCATTCTGAGTGGTTTGGTGTGAAATGCTCTGTTCTAGAGAAATGTACCGAGTCAGAATTATTCATAGTGGTGGTGATAGGAACCAGACGTCTGAAGAGTTTAATGCATCTGAAAGCTCCCTCATAGACAGCTGTTATATTAATTATATATGTGTATACATATAATTGATCTAAAATTAATTGACCCATGGTTCCTATCACCATCACTGTAAAGAAAATATGAGTTACTAAGTTTCTCTACAATTTACTACTTCACGTCAAAACACAGTAAATGATATTGTTCACACCTTAGTGATTGAATTATGTAGAAATTTGTAAAGAATGGGTGGAATTCCCCATTTGTGCCTCTAAAGCTGCCTCACAGAAAGTCATAACATGAAATTATTATGAATATCCTGCCTGGTGTATTTTAAAAATGCATTCATGGCAGAGAGGTAAAAGCATTTTTTTCAGTTTTACTGCTATTTCACCATCATCAAGAAGCTCAGAATGCACAGAAGGGTCACCTTTGGATAGTAAATAAAATGGCCATGTTTACGTAAACACTATGACTCCTACATTTCTTTCCAATTCACATTTTCACATCTAACTCTGCATGACAGCCTTGAATTATGAGTTATGCCCAAATTTTGAAAAATCAGCGGGATTCCCCTTTAACAGAGGAGTTCACAGACCCTCCATGACCACCCTTGGTTTCAACTTAGATTACTAGTAAGATTTCATTTTCAGACTAGTTCAGAAATAAATAAATAAATAAAGTTTTAGTAAACTTGGCTTTCGGAATAAACATCTATTCTTATCGAGCAGGAAAACACGTGTGTAGTGTAACTTCAGTCTCTGAATCTAAAGCGTCGTGCTCGTGCTGCCTGTTACGTCATTCTGCGGGAACAGACCCAAAACAGCACCTTATCTGATGAGCTTTTCTCAAGAGCTTTCTGGCAAGTGGCCGTTTATGCGTTAGAAATAATGAAGAGAATGAGCTATGAAGTAAGATGAAAACGCGGTGACCGCCGCAGTGTCGAACTGAAATCAGCTCAGAAATGTTTTAATTAATCAAAGAGAGTGCTGTTAATTAAGTAATAACTATGGTAATACGCAATTCCAAGAAGTGTACGAATGCTAGGGTGAGCGTTTCATCATCGTTTTCAGGGCTTCAAAACTCCAGCAGTGAATTCAATTCAAATTCATTTCGCTGCTTTTATAAATTCCTCTTTCTGTTAGTTCGCTGTTCAGAGTAAACGTTGCCAGCTAGTGCGTGTATTTGCGGGGAGGCCACGTTTTTCGCGGCGTGTAAAGTGTTAGTCTAAGAATGGCACTCTTGTGTTTTCGCCATTGAAAAGATGACATTAATCACCGCGCGCAGCAGCGCGTCTCCTGACCTCCTCATGACCGCATATGCTTAGAACCATTGCAGACACCCCAGCGGACTGGACAAAGGCTCCCAACACCCAGTCAAACATCCCAATGTTGGCTCTTTCCACCAAAGAATCCCCAACATAAACTACCCAACTGTCTTACTTCATGTTGAAGATGACCTGGAAATATGATGCACTTTCAGATCAGACCATTAGAAGGTTATTTTTCAGGTTTAGCCTTTGAACCTGGGGAGTTTAGGAGTTTAGGAGTGTCTTTTTTTCTTGCTCGGAATTAAATATAGATTTTCATTTGATTATTATTGGTCTTGAAAGGCTACATTGTTTTGTGTCTTGGCCTGCACTCTCAAGCAGGAGTACTGTGTCTCATTATGGAGAGACATAGATCTCTACTTAGAGACAAGACATGTTACATGCCTCATGTGATATTGATGAGTTTAGTAGGAGCTGGGTTATAAGGCTTTGGAGATTGCTTCATCTTGTTCCAAACATGCCATGGGACTTTTAATGACCTCTGTGTATTAAGACTGTAGATGAGGATGCTCGCTGAGATATGTCTCCTGTAGGGTGGTGTCCACCTCTTCCATTCTACAGTCCACCTCTTTGGTGAGCTTAATCTATCTCTAACATCCCAGAGAGAGAAGAGAGAGAGAGAGAGAGAGAGAGAGAGAGAGAGAGAGAGAGTGCCATCACTTTGCTGTTGGAAAGCATTTGTAGTGCAGGTGTCCACAGGTGGGCCCTCTCCTCCTCTCTTAACAAGCTCTGCCCCCCCATGTCCTGTATTTTGTGCCATGTCATATCTGTAATACCACTGACAGATTTAAGAAGACAAACCGACCAAGTGTACAAGCTTAAAGGGGAATTCCACCCATTTTTCAAAAATTCTGTCAATGGTTGAGATGTAAACAAAGTCATTCAGAGTGGTCGGATGTGAAAAGGTTCATTGTAGAGAATAGATTTCATATCATTCAGTGTGGTTGGATGTGAAATTGTTCATTGTTGCGATGGTTAATGGGTCTCAATGTCTACAGTGGCTTAATATACAGCCATTTACAATGTAAAACCAACAGTAATTGTACATGTCTTCTATATCATTAATGTTTAAAAAAATAAATAATATATATATATATATATATATATATATATATATATGTATATATCACTGTTGTCAGAAGAAAACCTCTTATCTCCAAAATGATAACTTTACAGGAGAAGGAAAAAACCTACTTTACTTTTAATGTAAGTCAGTGGAACCAGACTTTTTTCTTTTCCAAGTCATTTTGTTTCATTTTTTTAAGTCCAATCATCATGAAATTTACACACACAGCAAAGAGCAACAGGCATTTTCAAATTATGTCAAAAACTGAAAAACGTCAAAAATGGAGATATGAGGTTTTCTTCCGACAACAGCGATATTCCTCTACACAATTTGAACATGGCATCTCTCCTATATATTGCTTGAAAATGCCATGGACCAATAGCAAATCTCCATAGAAATTGCTTTAACTTCATCTAAAGCTAAGAACATTTTTGCCTTTTAAGATTACTCTTTTCTTACTGTAAAGTTACTCTTTTGGAAATACATGTTTTTCTTTGAACAGTGATGATCAATGTAATGTTGATGATGGTAGAATAATGGTAAATCTGAAAAATTAAATTTTGTTTTACAACACGCTGCACATACCTCTTCACCATGAATATGCTTTAGGCCAAAATTTTGTTTTACAGCTATCCTGAAACAATGTCTCAAACATTAAGTAGTGGGTTCACAACTATTTAAAGTAATAACACTCAGTGAGGGAGCTTTTAGAGGCGTTAAACTTCAGATGTCTGGCTCTTATCACCACCGCTATGAACACTTCTGAACATAATTTTCACTAAAACAAACTTTGAAGGTGTCTTTGGCTCATCCGGTAGAAGAACTAATTTCTGGTGAAACTTTCAGAGCCATAGCAGAACTATTATGGTTCTGTCAAGACATGGAAAGAACTACACTCTTAGCAGAGAAAATGATCTACTGCCAAAAAATGTTCTATAACTTGCAACAACTGCAGAACACTTTCCTTTTTAGTGCTATACAGCAGCATTTTTTTAACAAAAAAAGGTTCTTTAAAGAATCTCTTAAAACAGGTTTTGCTTCATTAAAAAGAACCATTTTACCAAACAAAGAACCATTTATGCATTCAAGCCAGTGCCTTTACAAAAGAACCCTTGATGAACCATTTTTAAGCGTGTATCAACAAGCTCTATAGAAAGTGTGCCACTTGCCACAGTTCATAACTCTGCTAATCCGTAATCCAAAAGTGAGAACCTTTATCCATCTGTTCATCAATAAATATGAACCCTGTTTGTGGACTCAACTGTGGTCCACTTATGCAAAATGGGATAAACCTAAATTCAAATTTTGCAATTTTACAAAACTGAAGAGCTGAAACTGAAACTCTAGGTATAAAATTCAAGATTTCATGCAACTCCCTGAAGGTAAAGGGAAAATTAAAGTCAAAATTCACTTATGATGTTTAAAGCAAGTGATCACAGGGTCTTAAAACTTTTAGATATCAGATATTTAATCTATGTCTATTGTTGGATCAGGGAGAGACTTGAACTGGTGCAACTGCTTGTACAACACTTTTCTTAATACTCTTAAAAATGATCTTTGCACTTGGTGACAGTGAAGGACCCATACAGGAGAAATTACCTTTAGAACCTCACAATACCTCGAATAACCCTTTGAAAGTAGAGGAAAAGAAGGAAATATACTCCAAGAGATTCTCTTAAAATTTAAAGGGGAAATGCCTCTTTGTTTGGACGTACAGTTCTGAGAAAATAAAACAAAACAAAACAAAACTTCAGTATAGAACCTACGTCATGTGCAGGTTCTCCAAAATTTCAAAAGTTCCACACGCTCACACTCACGCTCATTTCCAAAACAATCCGGTGCTTTATGAAGCTATGAACGGTTCTTCACTCCAAATAACCCTTTTGGCAGCTTAGTATTCAATATGTTAACTCATAAAAACGCATTAAGAATAATTTAAATACAGATAATTAAAATATGAAAGATCATTTTTTCAGCATATGTAACATTATTTATTATTATGCGTTTCTTAAGAGTTGGGTCGCATAAGCTTAATGAGCGTGATGAAAAATTAGAGAAAACATTGCAAACATTGTAAATTATTGTCGGTTGAAACGTATGCACGTTTAAGTTATTTTAGACTGCATGTCTGATTTTTTATTTCATTATTTTAGATTTCTAGTCTCGCAAAATGAGCGTTTTAGGTAGATCTGCATTATAACATTTTTTGACTATGTTTTGATAACAATGATAAAGCTGTAATAAAGCTAGCATGGTATAGCCTTTTAGCTTTGGATGCAAGAATATAAAGTCTCACTCCTCTTACAGGAGAAATATGTTTTTCCCTTCGTTTCGCCTGTCACGGGGAAACACAGCGAGTAAAAACCCCCAGAACAGGAATCAGCCTGCATGAACCAACCAACGAAGGAAAGACACACTTGTTAATCCATTAATGTTCATATGTGAAATGCTAGATTTCCTTTGGTTCATATGTTCTCTGCAGGAAGTGTTCAAATGGATCAAATCGTGTTATATGGCTAAACGTGGGTTTTATCTCGTAATTTGTCAGATTACGATTTTTTATTGGGAATTCAAATTTTATTGGGAATGAAAGTGCGAAAATGGAATCAAACAGTTCAAAAGACGTCCTCTCAGATTACACCTATACAAATTGTTGTCAGAATACGTTTTGTCATTTTCGTGCTAAATTTAATTTTAGTGAAGAAACTCGCACTTTATACTTAATACAAATATTCTTGTCTACTCAGAAGTTGACTTTTGGGTCCTACGCTCTTAGTCTCGATGTCTCCAGCACAGTGCGGAAGGCCGTTAGGCATAGCTTTCGGGGTCATTGTAAGTGTAAGGGTTAAGGGGCAAGACCTCCGAACAAAGATTATGGAGATTGTGTTGGCAAGTCGACCCACACGGCGCTCGCGCTCTTCCACAAAACTCGCGCACACAGATATTAAAATGGAATCTTTAGCCTTGGACGGGATCTCAGACTAAGACTGAAGGTGGTTGTGTTCTCTGGAAATGGATTCGCGAATTTACAGTTTAGTTTAGACGCTCTGCTCGTAGCGAGAAGTGCTTACGTCTCTGGAAAATAGCAGGCTGACCTCCGGTTCAACTCTGCGCCTTTTTTGTGTCGCTGCCATGGCTCCGTTTACACAGACCACCTCGGAACAATGCTAAGAACTGGGACCTTTCAACACTAACCAAATTGCTTGAAGAAGACACTTATACAACAAAAACGCCTGCGACTCCAAATACATACATGCTTAGTAACGACTGACATGATAGGTTTATAATTAAGGAATAAGAACAGCGTATTAGGCTAATATTGGGTTTTAGAGAGTGTTACGCACGTATCGGGGCTGTTAAACGGAATATCTGAAGTATCGAAAAGCTTAGTCTTTAGCTTTGAATGTCATCGTAGATTGGCTAGACGGGCCGAGCGCATACTTTTTATTCTGCAGTGCTGAGACTTAGTTGGCTAGCGGACCAATCGAGGTTTGTAAAATTGTAGATTTATCTGTAAAACTGTTTAATACGTAGAATAAGTAGAATCGCCCAAATAAGAGGGGTTTTGAAGCAAAGCTGATGCTATAAAATTGCAAAGCCTGCATGCAGTGAACTTTATCACTATCAAACTAAGCACCCAAAGCATAAACGTGTTTCTCCACGTGTTTCTTCACTAACGTGATTAGCTCAGCTCTTCATGTAACCTCAGTGTCCCCAGAAAATATGCAGTGTTTATGCAGATTATCTTCTGAAAGTTAAAACAAAAACACTGATATTGTATCAGTATTTTTTTTTCTTCAAGTCTTGGTGTCTGTTCTGTTGGTTGTCTGTAGTCTGATTTTTAACTCCAGCCTTATTGCATCCTAAGGCTTATTATTCAATAACTACATGGACTACAAGGCAAACTGACTAAGGTGTTCTTAGGTTATAGAAGTGTGTAGTAAAACTTTGGACTGGCCATTTAAGGGGTTAAAGCCTTAAAAAAAAAAAACACATCATCAGAGGAAAATCTATATTTAAGATATTTACAATATTTCAATTGCACCTTTTTTGTTCACGGCATCTGTGTTTATTACATGTTACTGTAGTTTTGTAATCACCAAGCCGCTTTTAAATAATTTAGCCTGACTGTCATGGTCACTAAATACTTCAGATGTATTGGCTACGCTGCTTCATGTTACAAAGCAGAACTGAAGTATATTGTTAAACATATTGTTAAACATCAGTTTCTATCCATAGGCTTTGAACCATTCGAGGAAGATGCAATCGAACACCACACATGTAGAAACGCATAACAGAAAATCTTTAAAAAGAATTTGTCGTTAAGACGAATGTAAGCTCTGTATTCGCTGCGAGATCTTTTAAACGGTCTAAATTCCCCATATGTTCTTAATATGGCTTGGCTGTGTCAATATTGGTTGTTGAGCAGAATACGCACACTGTAGCTCTCCTTACGAGGGTGAGGCTTTCTTATTACGTCTAGGTGAGCTTATTATGATCAGTTAACCTGCTTATATGGACACGTGCCTGTATATTAACATTTATGGTGAGAATTTGTAGATTTGTAGAGCTCGGAATTGACAGAAAGACTTGTAGAATTACGGAATTAGAATGTGCAAGCCTGTAGAATTACGTTAGATTATTGTTGATGGCCAAAGCGATGTTTGAACTATTAATTAAAATATTATTAAATAGCACTTGTTATTTATTAACGCTTGTTAAGATTGATGTCAAATAGGATAAACATAAATTAGTCTTGGACTAAGTTTACTTACGGGTTTTAAAATAAATTCTATGTGTCAGTGACTGTACAGTAAATTCACAGTCATAATAATTGACTAGGATACAGAACCCTTGAGAGAAATAATTCTAGAAATAATTCTAGCAACGTTATTTCTCATATTCGATTTAAAAACACCACGTTTGTGTACAGAAATAACGACATTTACTACAAGGGTTTACGTACCATATTTTTTCCATCAGCTGCTCTTGCTTCGAAAAGGCTACCTTGGGGTTCCACTGCGAGTACAAAGACCAATATTCTCAATATGTACATTACTTCTTGTTGATGTTTTGTTACCAGACTGACGTATGACTGAGCTGTTTAGTTGAAAGGCCACTGCTAAGACCTTGAGGACCATTGTTTACCAAAAAGAAACACAAAAACAACAAAAAAAAACAAAAAAACAAAAAAAAAAACATAAGAATTTAAAAGCTCGCTAGCTTGGTTGAGAAGGAGAAAAAGAGGGCTCTGCACCTGCGCACGCGCTAACTATTCTGCTGCACTTTCCAGGCTGGCTACAAATATTTTTTGTTTTAAAGTAAGTAAAATGTGGTCTCATTCTTGTATGTGTTCTTTTAGAAGAACTTCAGCCATCTACAGTAGAATGTCAAAATCAGCTGAACGCCAAGCAGTCTTGTGGCACCGACTCGTTATCAGACAATAACATCTTCTCACCTTGTCCTTTTATAATAAATACAAGAAATTGTTTTGCAACGTACACAATTTCGTAATCGAACATACATACACAGTAGAATCAATTGCGTGCATTATTGTTTACAACGAAATTTGAATACATTGAAATTTTATTTTTTTGTTTTGAATACGTTGATTATATATATATATATATATATATATATATATATATATATATATATATATATATAGTTCGAAAGTTCCAAAAAATCTTGTTGCAAGTTGTTTTTAAAACTTACTCACAAGTCAGAAGAAGTTAAGACTTCGCAGTCCCCCGGAGAAACGAGGCCCCCCTGAAGGCCAACCAGTCCTAAGAGTTCACCGGTGCTTTGGGTCATCCCGTATAGAGCAAGGGTAACGCATTCAGATGGCCGTGCTCTGCTGCCACATCAATATAACTTAAAACCCACAATGAAAGCAGGAGTACTGGCGGCTTCCTTAGGAAGCCTACGAGGGTGCACACAGAAGGTACACGTTGAGAGAGAGAGCCGGGTCACAGGGTGGGAAAGGTCGGCCAACCCGGCTGAAATGAAACTAATGGGACAGAAAATGTGTCCCTAAAGTGAACTCGCCTCCTCAGTGTTACCCCCGAAAACTTCAATAAAGTAGCCTTTCAGGCCCCCGACATGGAGGCGACAGCATCTCGAATGAGGTTGTCGGGATGCACCGATTTAGGCGTGCACATTCATTTCTCTCCGCTGTCCAGCCACATAATGGCCATCTGAATGCGCTCATGGGCCCTGCTCTTTTCAAGTGGCTCTCCAAAGTCACGGCCAAGTCAGGACAGTTGGCCTAATCTGCGTCTTTTTCTGCTCTTTTTTGGGGGGGTGGAGGTGGGGGGGGGGTTGTTTATATATTCTTAAGACAATCAAATTTTAATGTTGTTCGAGATTTAGTTGGCGATGGACTGAAGTCTACCTGTGTACAACTTAATGCATTACGAATGACTATTGGTGCCGCAAGTGATTGATGATCTAGAATACCTCTCTCCTTTGTGCCTCGCAGCCCCCCCACCAAGTAAGCCGTTGTATAATCTTCATTCAAGTCAGGGCGATTTACAATTAATCAAAGCCGTTCCTTATTTTTGTGAATCTTTTTTTTTGGTCAGTTTTGTAACTTACGAAACGAAGCATTTCAATAAAGGGAGTCTTAATCCAGTCTTAAGTTGTCGCAGTGTAATTTTCTCGTATAAAAGTCCCAAAAACACCAAAGCCAAACTCGTGAGCGCGCCTTTTGAACGTCTCCGTGAACACTCTGAATGACTGTATCTTCTGTATGCCGCATGGCAACTCGGGATGCTTTGCCTCGTGCAGGCCTGCAGCTTTTGGCTGTGACTAGCCCCTCCATAGCTGAGGTGGTGATGACGTTGCTTTGAGAAGCACCGGGCGCCACTTTTTAAAAAGGCACGCAGGGCGTCACGGGGAGTGGTCTGAACATTAACTCTGAAGCTCTAACTAGCCCATAGCAGCGTCCAAATGGCGCCTTGGTCAGTGACAGGCCTGCTGGACAATAACAAGCACAACTCTGAGGCACCTTGTTGTTGTTTCAGAAGATGCAGCTAGCATCGGAGCAAGAGAATAATACTATAGTACCAGAGTAAAAACTATAGTACAGTTATGTCGACTAATTACAGTAGTAAGGTGACATTCTATTGAATTTACCAGCTATTACAATTTAATTAACTTGGTATTGCAATTGAATTTACCAGCTATTACAATTTAATTAACTAGGTATTACAATTTAATTAACCAGCTATTACTCTTATATATCTAGCTTCACCTGCACCAAAGTCTAAATAAAATGTAAGTATTGTAGAACAAATTTAGGAATATTTATAGTACTACAGTGCTCATATAACTTTATAATTTCAGCTCCATTGAGGTTGTATGGGTGTAGATGCCATCATCAGACCACTAGTCTTATTCCACGTAAATAGCAAATTTCACGATTTGGCATGTTCTTGTTAGTCTTTGAACAGATGGAGGAAAACAGAGGGGAAAAAATCGATTTGTTAGAAACAATAACCCATGTTTATGTTTGTGTAGCCTAATGTTGCAGTGAAGAACAATCACTGGTGGCCCCACTGGACCACTAGGGCTGTAGTTCAATCCTTGACTAGTGGCATTGATTTTCAGAGGCATGTGCAGCCAGGTTCCAGCCAGTAATGAGCAGGAAGCCGTCCTCTCAATTGAAGAGCGATAAGGTCCCGCTAAGAAGGCCCGAATTATGTGCCAAGTTAATCGAATGCATGTGGAAATAATGAGCGTGCACAGCCCGTGCTAAAGGAGCGCACGAGATATCCTTTGGTGTGGGAAACTGTTTATCATTGATACAACACCTTATTTATGCTATCCTACCAAATATATTTTAATATCCTAATAGCGCTCGAGAGCCAAAGGCATGGAGTTTCTTAATAAATAGACTGCACCGGGGTTCTGGATTTAGAGGCCAAATGTGCAGGATGTATTATTCAGTTTGTATTAAACAATAGTATAACGATGCAAAATGGTGCCTGGTTGTTTTCTTAGTTCTTATCATTTTTTAAAACCCAACTTTGCATGTAATGTTTATGCCTCCTAAACTATTTAGGCGCGAAACAAATCCCTGCCTACAATAGGCTATGCATGAATAAAATGCACCCCAAGCCTATGTAAAACTAATAGACACTTACTTTTATTGACCAATATGATTATCACAAATACACTAAACTCGTTTTATTGCATCTCACAATAATCTGGTTTTAATAGCCTAAACACAACGCCATCACAACAAAAAAAAACTAAATGATAATTTAAAATCTTAACCTTTTCATACGACAGTGAACTCACAGCATGTTGTTTTCAGATCAACAAAGACGTTTCAAGATGTCGTCGATAGTGTTCTTCATTTACAGTAGAAAAGGAAAACTACCCCCAACCCCCCCATTCAGTCTCAAGAGTGTGGAAATAAATAGAACAATTGTGCACTTCACCTTGGCAGCTTGGGCACAGACAGGCCCTCAATAACATTTGAATATAGTGTCCATAACCTGCATCGTCCGAAAACAATATTCATCTGGAAAAAAGGAAAAAACAAACAATCCTGTCTTCAGTTTGGATAAATTAAACCCTGTTTCGCGTAAAAATAATAGGTATTCGCAATAATCCATGCTATATAACATGCATTTTATATAACTGTGGACTTAAAGCAAACCCTTTCAGACGCACAAGATACCTACGAAAACAAAAAATATATATTATGTTCTATAAATAATGAGTCATTTTTGAGCTCTTTCCCTTCCTTCTCCGTGGGGTAGGGTTTCTTATAACCTCGTAATATCCTCTCCTCGCTCGGATCCGGAGAGCACCTCGTTGGCTGACATGGTGTTGCTGGTTGAGGCAGCCGCTACAACGCCCGCTGCTGAGCCCGTGTTGGAGCCGGAGGACATGGCCGTGGAGGAGGAGGACGACGAGGATCTGACTTTGGTGTTGGGTAGCCTGTGGTCCTTTTTCCACTTCATCCGCCGGTTCTGAAACCAAATTTTGATCTGCCTCTCGGAGAGAACCAGGGAGTGCGCGATCTCGATACGCCGCCGCCGCGTTAAGTAGCGATTATAGTGGAATTCCTTCTCCAGTTCTAACACTTGCTGGCGGGTGTACGCGGTCCGGGACCGCTTGGGCTCCCCTCCATTGTAACTAGAGTTCACTGGAAAGAGGAGAAGCAAAAAAGGGGGGAAGGAAGGAAAGAAAGAAAAAAAGGAAGAAAGAAAGAGAGAGAGAGAGAAAGAAAGAAAGCAGCGAGGGAAGGAGGAGTAGGTAAACAAGCGTGTTCTGGAGAAAACTGGAGAAATGGTGGCAATAGAGCGGGAATGGAGGGGGTTGGTGGTGGTGGTGGCGGTGTTGGATACATCTAACTTATACAGCTGTTCGTAATGAGGCTAAATTCGCACTGAATTCAGCCCTGAATTATTAATGCAACATAATAAAGCTTAGTTTTCTTTTTTTGTGGTCCCAAGTCTCCCTCCCTCTCTCACACACATACACATACATAACACGAGGAGCCACATGGTGATACGGCTGCCCAGAGTATACCTCGGCTATAAAATTTATGGTGGGTGTAATTACCAATGCCGAGTCGTAAATCCGCCTCAATTGTGCCATTTCAAAGGCTGCTATCCTATCGTAGCAGGGGCTGGCCGGGGAGATGATGGGGGGAAAAAAGGGAGCGCAGAGGCAGAGGGAGCGAGAGAGAGAGAGAGAGTTAAGGAAGAAGGGAGAGCTTTATGGCGCGCGCGAGTTAACCTACCGGTGCTGACGTGAATCTTCTTCATCCACGGGTACACCACGGGCTGCTTGGCTGAGGCTGCGCTGTTAGGATGCTCCGGGGTGGCTTGGTTGCAGGCGGAGGACGCGGCCGGCGGGGTGGCCGGGGAGAGGGGCAACTGTGGGGGCTCGCACGAGGCGGGCTGCCCTTTCCCGAGCAGGTGGCCCGAATGAGGTAGTCCATGTCCCCTCTGCGTGTCGGGCTCGGGGATGCTTGCACAGTTATACTGGCGCTCCTGGTAGCTCGCCCGCGGAGGGAACAACTCCTGGTGGTGATGCTGGTAGCCCGCGTCCCTGGCGCG